>NW_015389330.1:68850-89146 GCF_001527695.2 Protobothrops mucrosquamatus
GTACTTTGGCCACCTAATGAGAAGGAAGGACTCACTGGAGAAGAGCCTAATGCTGGGAAAGATTGAGGGCAATAGAAGAAGGGGACGACAGAGAATGAGGTGGCTGGATGGAGTCACTGAAGCAGTAGGCGTGAGCTTAAATGGACTCCAGAAGATGGTAGAGGACAGGAAGGCCTGGAGGAACGTTGTCCACGGGGTCACGATGGGTCGGACACGACTTCGCAAGTAACAACAACAACTGTGCATTTCCTAATTGTCTTCATCCTACCTTGTTATTAATTAAATTCACTGAATACGAGTTTATGCGAGAAAGGGAATCTTCCCCTCAGGCTCTTCCATCCCCAAATAATAATAAATTAACTGGAAATAAATGTGATTTATCAGAGCCATCTACACAGTCTAATAATTGATGTAATTAAAATCATCTTGCCACTGTTATGTCACACACATATGCACACCTGGCAGTTCATGTTTACTTTAATAAGGATGTACTTAAATCTGAAAGTCAAATATTTTGTAATTGCTGCCGAAATACTTGTGCAGAGCAACCATGGAACGGCACTGTCCTAAGAAGGCTTGCTTCAATTCATTCCAAAATCTGCCCCAAACAACAATGTTCTTAGCTGAAGGTTTAAAAGGTCATACACAACCTTTCCAATTTCTGAGTATTCGATGTAAAAACTGTTATGTATTGAACATATATAAAATTGTGTTAATCCCTGCTAAAGTGAAACTAACTTAACTCCAACTGCTTGTGAAGCTAAAATGAAACTAACCTTTAGATGACCCTGATTGTTAACTCCAACTGTTTTGGAGGGAAACTTTGAACATTCATATTTGGGTGGGTTTTTCTAGTATTGTGATTGGTTAAGGCCCTGTGGGCTCAGAGTATAAATTACAGGCAATTGCCTGCAGTTCTCCAGTTCTAGTTTGAGTTAATAAATGATGTTGTAACTATGCTGGTCTTCTCCTTGCCTACTGAAGCCCACTACACAATAGTGGTGATGAGGGTGGGATGCTGCAGAGGAGAGAGCTGCTGCTAACCAAGAGACTGAAATCACTGGGTGATAGGCTGGGTAAAGAGCCCTGGCAGGCCTAGTTCTCACCCCCCGCCTATCAGTAAGCCACACTGGAGGCACGCTGAAATCACTGGGTGTCAGACCAGGTAAAGAGCCCTGGTGGGACCACGCTCCCTGCCCTGCCTGCCAGTAAGACACACTAGAGGCACAGATATACCTGGGGGATCTGTCCCCAGGATCCCTAAGTGCAGCACAGCTCCAACTGCAGCAGTACAGGCATTAACCAGCACCACAGGGGCCTTCCTAAAATGGCTAAATTGGGAAGGCTCAACAAGTTCAATATTACTCATCTGGAACAGTGGAGCTGATACGTCTCCCGAGTAGACAACTATCTCCGGGCTAACCAGATCACAGATGATGGCCTCAAGGCGGCAACCTTACTATGTGTCTGCGGACAAGCCACGTTTGATATCTCTGAAAACCTGATAGCACCGGCAAGTATAGAGACTGTGGCCTACGCATACCTCAAGAAAAAATTAAGGGAACATTTTGAGCCGAAACTCTCAGTAATCACCTGGCGCCATGCATTCGAGCAACGTGAGCAGAGATCCAGGGAATCTGCAGCAGAGTTTGTGGCAGCCCTTTGCCAAGCTTTGCGCCAATGCGAGTTCCCTGACCTGGAAGACCGTCTCAGAGACAGGCTCGTTTGCGGCCTGCATAATAGAGAATTACAGCAGCGCCTATTCGCCATGGAGAAACTGACTGTCAAAGCAAGAATATTCGACAATATAAGACAGTATTTTTATTTCAGTTTTTGACCTGCCTAAAGTACATGTAGTCCTTGATTTAAGAAAATAATTGAGTCCACAATTATGATTTTAAGTCATGGCAGTAGTTCAGTGGGTCATCATGTGACTATGCACAATTTTATGACCTTTTTTGCAGCAGTTGTTAAGCAAACACCATGGTCATAAAGCAAACACCATGGTCATTAAGCAAATGTCACAGTTATTATGTGAACATATTGTTTGCTATGGGGTATTTTTTGCCAGAAACAAGAAGAAAACCCTGAAGAGCAGGTAATAATGTGAAAAATTGTCCTGGAGAAACTATGATCAAGATATCTCCTCTGACAGGTCAGTATATATCTACAGTATGTGGTCAGTAGGAGCTGACATTGACTTGATGGCATATAATCAACCTATCAACTAATGTTACTAAGCCTCACCATTCCAAATGACTATGGCATTGAATGAAGAGATAATATCTTGCATTACCTTTTATTCAGTTGTCCCTGAATAAAAGGCTGTGTTTGAGAGCATTAAGACGGAGGGCTTCTGGCAAATATAGTTTCCCCCGTTTGTAAGCCAAGCCATCCCGGCACGTTAGGGAGGTGTGATTATCTTTGAACCATTGGTCGGTGAGGAGCTCTCGTTTTATTTTCTTTACTCCAGGGTCATCAGGACTGGGGACCCTGCGAGAACTTTCCAAGATGCATTGAAGGAAGTCATGGCAGAAGAGGCTGCTGGAGGGGCAATGAAGACTCTCCGGCCACCTAAAACACACACCAGCCCCACAGTGATCCACCAAGAGATCACAGAAAGCTCGGGGAAGGCCAGTGAGAGTGAAGAGATTGATCATTTGCAGAGAGAGCCACCCAGACGGCCATGCTCCACAGAGCAAGCAACTTCCCCACAGAGAACTTCCCCGCAGCTTGCTGTCCCCTGCAAGCTGCGGGGGACAGCATGAAAGAGTAGAGTGCAGATTCCACACAGCAGTATGCTGTGCCTGTGGAAAGCAAGGGCACCTTGCCAGAGTTTGCAGAGGTCGTCAGTGGGAAACGAAACCTGCGACACAGCAGCACAAGGGGAAATGGCCCCCAGGACAGAACAGAGTTGAATACTTCTCAGGAAGGCGTAGCATCCAACACACAGGGGCCCAACGTTCCATCAAAGAAAAGATAAGACTCCAACTAAGACTGCAAGGGGTCCCATGCTCCATGGAGCTAGATACTGGATCGGCCCTGTCCATTATCTCCTCCAGTATTTTCGACCACATTTGCAAATGTAGCTGATGGCGGGTCCCGCTCAAATCATCGAGCTTAGTGCTAACAGACCTCCAGAATTGCTGTGTTCCCATAAGGGGGGAAGCTACCATTAGAGTACAATTCAGAGAGTTCACTTCAGCATAGTGGTCGTAGAGAGACTGTGCACCAGCCTCATAGGACTGGACTGGTTCGAGGCCCTGGGCATCAGGGTGACGGGCATCCATCGAACACAAATAGCTGATCTAGCAGCAGTATGCCAACAGTATGCTGACGTATTCAGCACAGAGTTGGGACAATACAAAGGGGCACCCATTTCACTCAACCTCGATCCAGCAGTAACTCCAATCCGATTAAAACCGCACAGGGTTCCCTTTGCATTGAAGCCTAAAATTGATGCGGAACTAGACAAGCTGGTACAGCAGGGAGCGCTCCAACCGGTGGACTGTAGCCAGTGGGAGACTCCAATAGTGACCCCAGTTAAGGCTAACAGGGACGTTCACATCTGCGCAGACTACAAGTGCACCATAAACAAGGCACTACAGCAGCATGCTTACCCTGTACCAGTAGTGAGCCACATCCTCACTTCGCTCCAGGGAGGCTGAATCTTTGCTAAGTTAGATCTTGCCCAGGCCTACCAGCAGCTACCGGTAGATGACGTTACCGCAGAAGCACAAACAATCGTCACACAGAGAGGTGCATTCCAAGTGTGCCACTTGCAGTTTGGGGTAAGCGTAGCACCAGGGTTGTTCCAAAGTATTATGGAACGAACACTGAAGAACATTCCTGGCGTCTGCCCGTATTTTAATGACGTCCTGATCATGGGGAAATCAGCGGCAGTCCTGGCAGAACGTCTCTGTGCAGTACTCCAACGTTTCCGCGAAGCAGGCCTAAAACTCAAGAAGGAAAAGTGCCAGATTGGCGTGGAATCCACAGAATTCCTGGGTTTCCGCATCGATGCTGCTGGAATCCACCCATCTGAAGCAAAGCTAAAGGCAATTCATCAAGCCCCCACACCAAAATCCAAGGGGGAGCTACAAGCATTCCTGGGCTTGCTCAATTTTTACCACTCCTTCTTACCACATAAGGCTGCCCTGGCAGAACTGCTACACCGCCTACTGGACAAAAAACACCCTGGGTCTGGTCAAGCACCCAGGACAAAGCGTTCAAGGTGGTAAAATCATTGTTACCCTCGGACTCCATCTTAGCTCATTTCAACAAAAAACTACCAGTAACACTAGCCTGTGATGCTTCGCCATACGGCATTGGGGCAGTACTAAGCCACAGGATGCCAGATGGTAGAGAGGCCCACATCACATACTATTCTAGAATGTTATCATTGGCTGAAAGAAACTATGCCCAGATAGACAAGGAAGCCCTCGCCATAGTGGCTGGCATTAAGAAGTTCCACGACTTCTTATATGGACGAACCTTCACCAGCTTTACAGACCACAAACCTCTGCTTGGTCTCTTCACAGCAGACAAACAGACACCGCAGATCCTGTCACCACGAATGCTACGATGGTCCATTTTCATGGCTGCATACTTGTACCGGCTAGTCCATAAGCCGGGTAAGGAAATGGGCCACGCCAATGCTCTCAGCTGACTGCCTCTACCACAGACTGATCCGGACCCAGACCCAGCTTGTCGTATCCTGGCGATCCAGGACCTGCCTGAAGCACCCCTACATGCAGGGGACGTTGCAGCTGAAACCACCACGGACAGAATGCTTAGCCGCATTCTCAACTGGGTGTTAAGCGGATGGCCAGAGACCCGGCCAGGCCCTGAGTTCCATCACTACGCTTCTTGGAAAAATGAACTGTCGGCCCACAAGGGATGTTTGCTGTGGGGCAGCAGGGTCATCATTCCACCCAGTCTTTGCTCCAGGGTGCTGGATTCCTTACACGAGGGGCATCCAGGAATTGTTCAAATGAAGGCTCTAGCCAGGAGCTACTTGTGGTGGCCAGGCCTGGACAAGGACATTGAGAATCAAGTAAGGAGTTGCCAGGCCTGCCAAGAAACCCAACTGGAGATGCCACAAGCAGCAGTGCACCACTGGGAGACCACGCACGCCCCATGGTCTCACGTGCACATTGACTTTGCGGGCCCCTTCCAAGGGCAGGTGTTCCTAATTGTACTAGACAGTTATTCCAAGTAGTTGGAAGTGGCACCGGTCTCATCGATGACAACAACCAGGGTCATCCAAGAGTTGTGCCGGCTGTCCACCACACATGGTCTGCTGCAGCATGCTGTGGAGAGCATGGTGGATGCAGGATGAGCATGCACACGGACTCTGCTTTTTTCGGTGCCCTCCCGAGAAGTGGCATGGCAATTGGTCAGCGGACACGCCACAAATGGGGATTCACCATCCCCCAAACCCTGCCACTGCAAAAAAAAACCCCCCACATTAGCCATGGAGAGCATGGCTAATGCAGGGTGAGCATGTGGCAGGCAGGCACATGCACTCCACTGTTTTCGGCACCTCTTCTCAGTCGGCCACTTTTCCTCTTTCTTCTCCTCACTCCTTCCCTCACGCCGGCTTGCCAAACTCAAGAGAAAGTAGGTAACGTTTCTACTGAACTGGTGCGAACTGGCTGAATCCTACCTCTGGGTCTGGGTGATTAAGGGTTGGCTCAGCTGCGAAAAGCCGCTTGAGTTTTTCAAAAGCTACTTGATAGTCCATAGTCCAGTTGAGTGGCTGGCTTGTCTTGGGCTTCAGCCCTCCCCCTCCTGTTTTTAACAGCTCAGTAATAGGCAAGGCTATCTGTGCAAAGGAGGGATAAATTGTCGGTAGAAATTAGCAAAGCTCAAAAAGCTCTGTAGCTGCCTCCGGGTTCAGGAAGCTTCCCACTCTAATATGGCTTTCACTTTCCCAGGGTCCATTTCCACCCCCTCACTTGATATGTGATACCCTAAATAGTCCAAGCTATTCTTGTGGAAGTTGCACTTGGGTAGTTTGGCAGAGAGTTTGGCTTTCAGTAGTTTCTGCAGCACCCCCTCACTGATTTCACATGTTCTTCCATTGCCTCTGAGTAAATGAGAATGTCATTGAGGTAGACCAGCACCCCCTTGTATAGATGATCATGCAGCACCTTGTTAATTAGCTACATGAACACCTCTGGTGCTCCCTGCAGTCCAAAAGGCATCACCCTGAACTGGAATCATCCCAAGGGGCAGTTGAAAGCAGTCTTCCATTCATCTCCCTTCTTGATCCTCACACAATAATATGCCTCTCTTAAATCCAACTTAGTGAACACCTTCCCTTAGGACAGGTGCCCCAGCATGTCTTTCATGAGGGGGAGAGGGTACATATTTTCCACGCACACACCATTTATCCCACAAAAATCTGCACATAATCTCAGTGATCTATCTTTTTTTTCCATAAAGAGCACTGGTGCCACCACCTTGGATTTAGCTGGCTGGATGAAGCTCCTGGCTAAGTTCTTGTACACAAAGGCTCGGAGTTCCTCCATCTCCCCTGGGGTCATGAAGTACATTTTTGGCTTAGGGAGTTTTGCCCCCGGTAGCAACTCAATAGCACAGTCTGTGGGGCAGTGAGGAGGGAGCACATCTGACTTCTGCTCACTAAAGACTTCTGCCTGGTCCCGATACTCCTTTGGAATGCTTGGCTCTACTGGGCTGCTCTCAGCTAACGTGTTGATTGCCTCTGCTTTCACTTTCACATCCGATTGCTCTCGCCTAGTTTTAGGCAGCTTCTCCACCCCCAGTCCTTTCTCATCTCTAATCCTCAGCCACCACTTGCTGCTCTCCCAATCAATTGATGGATTTAATTTTTTCAGCCACGACAACCCCAATATCATTGCCTCTGCTATCTTTGGGGCTATAACTAACCGAATAGTCTCTTTGTGGCTCCCCATTTTTAGACTCACTGGTTCAGTGAGGCAGATTGCAGGCAACCCCCCATGAGCGAGTCATCTACCTGCTCAAACATCATGGGTTGCTTCAGCCTCTTAAACCTTACTTCCAAAGAATCCACCACTTTCAGGCTGATTAAGCAACAGGTGCACCCCATGTCTAGCAGGGCCATGAAGGCCCCCCTTGCTCCTGACTGGGGGACTACCACCTCCACCTGAGCAGTCAGCAGGGTGATGGCTCCACTTACCATCGGATCATCTTCCCCTTCACTGTCGCTCTCATAGAAAACCTCTCCAGGCTTGCCAGGGGTCGGAGTTCCCTCCCCTTCGCTTGACGGGGGGAGACATCCACGACCTGCTATGCCACTCATGTTTTTTGCTTTGTCTTTTTCGAAGTCTTATTCAACTTTGGTTGGCTTGGAGCCCTGGGCATTGATGCAGGTTGGGGGGCCAGGCAATTGGCCACTCGGTGACCTTCCTTCCCACATCGGAAGCAAGCTCCGGCAGGGCGACGCTAACCCTCTCTTGTGGAAAGGGGAGGGGCTCCTACCCCTCTTTGTTATGGCAGGCACTTTTTTTGGTGAGGGCGAGGGCAGCTCTCAGGTGCTGCATGTCGCCGATACTCCATCAGGTCCAGCTCCACTGTGGTGGCCACTTGGTACCAGGCTTTGAGATTGTCAGGGATCCCCTGGGGTAGGCAGTTCTGGTACACCTCCTTGCTTAGCCCATCTCAAAATTGGTAGACCAGCAGATGTTCTGGCCACC
Organism: Protobothrops mucrosquamatus; assembly: GCF_001527695.2. Taxonomy (NCBI): domain Eukaryota; kingdom Metazoa; phylum Chordata; class Lepidosauria; order Squamata; family Viperidae; genus Protobothrops; species Protobothrops mucrosquamatus. The sequence continues at coordinate 76,554 of NW_015389330.1, forward strand.
CCCTCAGTCTCCCAGCTATGCTGCGAAACTCCCTAATATACTCAGTCATGGATCGGTTCCATTGTCTTATGGAGCAGATGTTGGATTCTGCCCGGCAGGCTTGGGTGGGGTCCCTGAAACTTGCCCAGAGCCCTTCCAGGAAAGTGTCAGCATCTCCTAAATCTGGAGCCCCCTCATCATGGAGTGCCACCATCCATTCAGCAGCATCCCCTTCCAGGTTTTCTGCAATAGCCTTCACACGGGCTATGTCATCTGGGAATTCTGCCCAATGTTGATCTAGGTAGATCCACACCTGGTTCAGGAAGTAGGCAAGCTTCTCAGGTTACCCATCAAATGTGGGCTTCAGAGGTGGTGGTGTAATGGTTCCAACTAATGAAATACTTCAAAGAACTTCCAGGCATGTTTATCCTAAAGTCTTTATTAACAGTGTAACAAATCGACGGCACATCATGGATGTATGCCAGAATCTGAATTTCTCTTGCTTGTATCTAACTTTTCTTTCTAAACCCCTCCTTTATTTTGCAGTCATAAGTCACATCTTCCAATTAGCCTGGAGGGCAAAGATTCACTTCTGTTCCTTTTCCCGGGCTTTCCTTATGAATCTCCTCCCTCACTCTGTCATCTGAATTAACTCTAAAAATACCAGACAGTTCTGTATATCTTGTCAAAGCAATAATATCCTATATTAACAGCGTTGACATCCGGCCCCCCTTACAAAAAGAACAGATACTGTAATGTAAACAAAAGCATATGTTAATGACTAGTTTTCGGTTTGTTGGGGTATTTCACATGAAATCCTTTGACGAGTCTCTCAGCTTTCACCTCACTGGATTTCACCCAGGTGGCTTCAGACAACGGGTATCCCTTCCATTGTACTAGGTATTGCAATTTCCCTTTAAAAATTCTAGAGTCAAGAATACGTTTCACTTCATAGTGGGTGTGTCCCGCAACTACGAGGGGCCCAGGTGCCTTCTTCGGGGGAGGTCTTAAAGTGGAGCCCCAATAAGGTTTCAACAAGCTGCAATGGAAAACTGGGTGAATTCTCCCTAAAAGTCTAGGGAGTTTTAGTTCTACAGTGACCGGATTGATGATCCTTACTATGGGGAAAGGCCCCAAGAATTTTGGTCCCAATTTCTTGCTGGGCAATTTGAGGCGTAAATATTTAGTTGACAAATAAACCTTTTCCCCAACTTGGAATGTTCTTTGGGGAGCCCTCTTTCTATCAGCCTGCTTTTTATAGGTTTCAAAAGTCTTTTCTAAAGCAGTTTTTGTGTTTCTCCAAACTTCTTCCCACCCATTGGTCAAGTGTCTGGGAAGCGGAGGGCACCTGAGGGTATTGAGGTATTGGGCTGAACTCTTTTCCTGTGGCCACTCTGAAAGGTGTGTAGCCGGTGCTGCTGTGCACAGAATTATTGTACGCCACCTCCGCGAAAGGGAGGAGGTCAGTCCAGTTCGTCTGCTGGTAAGAAACGTAGCATCTAAGATATTGCTCCACCATTTTGTTAGCGGATTCTGCAGCCCCATTGGTGGCCGGATGAAAAGCAGATGATAAACCTTGAGATGATCCAATTAATTTAAGGAAACTCCTCCAAAACTTTGCTGTAAACTGCACCCCCCTGTCCGAGATTATTTGCTTAGGGGTGCCATACAGCCGGTAGATATGTTTCAGGAACAATTTGGTCAGTCGTTGGGCAGATGGGAGTCCTTTGCAGGCGATGAAATGAGCCTGCTTTGAAAACAGGTCTATCACAATCCAGATGACAGTATTTCCTCTACTTTCAGGTAGGTCTACTATAAAGTCCATAGCTATTTCTTCCCATGGTTGAGAAGGGTCTGCCACCGGCTGCAGTAACCCGGGGTTTTTCCCTGGGATTCTTTTCATTGTGGCACATACAGTACAACTTTTTACATAGTTTTCCACATCCCGTTTCAGCCCCGGCCACCAAAATTGCCGGCGGGTGAGGTGTAGGGTTTTCAAATATCCAAAGTGTCCAACCTGTTTTACATCATGGCTGTATCTGAGAGCATTAAGATGGAGGGCTTTGGGCAAATATAGTTTCCCCCCTTTGTAAGCCAAGCCATCCCTACACATTAGGGAGGTTTGATTATCTTTGAACCATTGATTGGTGAGGAGCTCTCCTTTTATTTTCTTTACCCCAGGGTCATCAGGATTGGGAACCCTGCGAGGCGTAAGTTGAGCGGCAGTTTGTGGATTGGGGATAATTGCCTTGTTAACCTCCTCCCGTTCACTTTTGTATTAGGGTAGCCGGGATAGCGCATCAGCTAGGAAGTTTTTTCCTCCTGGTATGTACTTTAGAGTGAAGTTGAAGCGGTTAAAGTACTGTGCCCACCGCACTTGCTTTGGGGACAATTTGCGAGGACTTTTCAGTGCTTCTAGATTTTTGTGATCTGTCCATACTTCAAATGGCACCTTGCTCCCTTCTAGATAGTGTCGCCAGTTTAATAGCACCCACCTAATTGCGAAGGCCTCTTTCTCCCAGATTGCCCATCTCCTCTCGCTTTCAGTAAATTTCTTAGAGGTGTAGCCGCAGGGTTGCAGGACCCCACTTTTGTTCTTTTATAGTAACACAGCTCCAACTGCCACATCGCTGCTGTCGGCTTGAATCACAAAGGGCTCCCCTGGGCCGGGGTGCTTTAGGACCGGTTCAGCAGCAAATAGTCTCTTTAAATTCTCAAAAGCTGTTTGACAGCCCATCATCCATGCTAGTGGTTGGTCCGGTCATGGCTTCCATCCTCCTTTGCCTGTTTTGAGTAGTTCTGTAAGGGGTAGGGCAATCTTGGCAAAAGAGGGGATGAATTGATGATAAAAGTTGGCAAAACCCAGAAAGCTCTGGAGCTGTTTGCGAGTCTTTGGGGGCTGCCATTCGATTATAGCTTTCACCTTGGCTGGATCCATTTCAATACCCTCATTGGAAATTCTGTAGCCAAGATAATCTAATCGAGTCTGGTGAAATTCACATTTCGACAATTTGGCATAAAGCTTGGCATTCAATAGTTTTTTTAACACTTCTCTCACCAGCTTTATGTGATCAGTCATATTCATGCTGTATATCAGGATATAATCAAGATACACTAAAACCCCCTTGTACAAGTGATCATGTAGGACTTCATTAATCAACTGCATAAATACGGCTGGGGCCCCCTGTAGGCCAAATGGCATGACTTTGAACTGATAGCTCCCCATAGGACAGTTGAAGGCAGTTTTCCACTCGTCTCCCTCTTTTATTCTCACCCGGTAATATGCCTCTCTCAGGTCTAATTTAGTGAAGACACTCTCCTTAGCCAGATGGGTTAATAAGTCCTTTAGGAGGGGGAGGGGATATTTATTTTCCACACTCACAGCGTTGAGACCCTTATAGTCTACGCCAGTGGTTCTCAACCTTTTTAATGCCGCGACCCCAACCGGTCGTAAGTCGAGGACTAAACTGGTCGTAAGTCGACGACTAAACCGGTTGTAAGTCGAGGACTAAACCGGTCGTAAGTTGAGGACTACCCAACTGGTCGTAAGTCGAGGACTTTCCCTGCCCGGGAGCGCCGCGCATGCGTGGTTCCGCCCCATGCGCCAGCCGAGGCGTAGCTGGCAAGCGGCAGAGACGGAGCAGGCCGACCACTAGCTGGCCCATCCCAAGGGAGGTAAGGCACCCGCTGGAAAAGGGGGAAAAAAATGGCGGATAAAAAAAATGGCAGACAAAAAAAATGGCGGACAGCCTTGCTTGGCGACCCCCGTGAAATGGTCGATCGACCCCAAATGGGGTCCCGACCCACAGGTTGAGAACCACTGGTCTACGCAGAGACGAAGAGATCCATCTTTTTTCTCTTTGAACAACACAGGGGCTCCCACGGTAGATTTGGCCCGTTCGATGAACCCCCTCACTAGGTTTTTGTTCACGTATCGCTGCACCTCCTCCATGGAGCAGTCATTGGGTCTGTGAGGGGGTAGAGCATCGCATTCTTTTTCACTAAAAGCCTCCGCCAGGTCCTGGTATTCATTGGGGATGAGTGGTTCACCTAGCGGCGGTGAGGCAGCCATGTGCTCTCGCTCATTGGGTGGCCTAAGGTGTCCCGCAACATCGGTTGAATCAGAGGGAGGTTTAGGTCCTATAGGTAATCTCAAAGTTCTCATTCCTTTCTCCCACCAGATAAACGGCTTCCATTTGTCCAACCAGGCTAGCCCTAGGATCACAGTCTCAGTCATTTTTGGAGCCACTAGGAAGCGAATAAACTCCCAGTGCGCACCTATTTCTAGGCGTAAGGGCTCAGTTAATTGTATGACAAGAGTCCCTCCCATCAGGGAGCCATCGTCTTGCTCAAACCTCACAGGTTTGGAAAGCTGTTTTGCCCGCCCGTATGCCCATTTTCATGGCAAACGGCAGACTAATAATGCAGCGGGTGCATCCAGAATCAATTAGCATGTTTAAATCCATTTGTGCCCCAGATTTAGGGATTATAAGTTTGGCGGCCAGAGAAAAAGGCGGGATTTGTCGACTCACCATCGGGTCGTTCTCTCCTTCATCGTCGCTGTCAAAGGTGGGTAGAGCAGGGGCGGGTCCACCCGGAGTCCTGGCATCCTCCTGTGTGGGGGGTTTAATCTGGGCAACAGTTTCTTGTGTGACCCAGTTGGATTTTTCTCTCATTAGCCGCTGAGTAGGTTTGTTTCTCGTCGCTGGTTCCAGTCTGCTCTGCAGTCGGGGGTAGGGGACTGGACAGGTTGCCACTCGATGTCCCTCTTGTCCACAACGAAAACACTTATTTGACGGGCCTGCAGGTGGTTTGGGTCTCTCAGCCATCGTAGTAGTTGGAGATTGTCGTGGGGGTGATTGCTGTCCGGGTTGCTCTGGCGGCTGCTCGGATTCAGGTGGGGGAGGCTTCTTATAGCAGGTGAGCTGAACATCTAGCTTCACTGCTGCATGGTACCATGGTTGCAGCTGATCAGGTACGGCTCGATAGATGCAGGCCTGAGAGAGGTGATCGTCTAATCCCTCAATGAAGTGATGGATTAGGGATTGTTCAGGCCACCCCTCTATTCGACCTGCTATCTTGCGAAATTCCCGCACGTACTCCAGGACAGGCCTGCCGACTTGTTTTATTTTGTGGATCTGTTCTCTTGCTTTAAAAACCATAGATGGGTCCTCAAATCTTTCCCTCAGCCCTAGGAGGAAGAGTTGGGGGTCCTCCAATTCGGGGGCTTGTTCATCATATAAATAGTTCAGCCATTTGGATGCTTCTCCCTCTAGGCTGGACGCAATCACATCGACCATGGCCCCCGTGTCCAGGTAGAGATAGGCCCAGCAATTCAAATGAGAGCACACTTGGTTGAGGAAAAAAACCAGCTTCTCTGGGTCCCCATCGAAGGTTGCTGTCAATGCTGCAAATACTGTATATTCTTGCTTTGACAATATGCAGAACTGTCTGGTATTTTTATAGTTAAATCAGGCAACAGTGAAAGGGGAGGAGAATAAGGAAAGCCCAGGGAAAAGAAACCGGAAGTAAATGACATCTTCCAAGTTAATTGGAAGATGTGAACCATGACCCCAAAATAGGGGAGGGAAAAATGCCTGGAATGTATGGGCAACGGAAAAGAATCTCAGATCTAAGCATTTCCACCATGCCGTACTGACATCTCTGTAACCTTAATAAATGCTTTTAGGAAAAAAATATGCCTGAAAGTCCTTTTAAGTGTTTCGTTAATCAGACACATGACAGTTGCTGTGAAAAGTGGTGCAATTATAGGCTGTTGGGGGCCCCACAGCGGCTGTTGCTGATGGCCCCATCCTGGCTGCAGATTTGTGCCCAGGGGTTGCACGTTTGGGGGCTGTGGCCAATCTCCTCGCTGCTGGGTCCATCCTGGCTGCAGATTTATGCCTAGGGGTTGCACGTTTGGGGGCTGTGGCCAATCTCCTCGCTGCTGGGCCCATCCTGGCTGCAGATTTATGACCAGGGGTTGCACGTTTGGGGGCTGTGGCCAGTCTCCTTGCTGTGGTCGTTCTCCCACCAGCTGCTGATCTCCTGGCTTCTGTACCACCCCAAGCCATTGCAAGGCCTCTATTAGCTGTGGCAAGTTCAGAGGACGCGGACCATCCACCTGCTGGGGAACCCAATCTCCCCATTGCTGCAGAGCCCTCAGACTGGGATTCCCTCTCTCTTCAGGGCTGGAGTCCCAGGGACATCTGCAATGGAAGGGCTGTAGGCTTCTCTCTGCAGGAATTGATTTCTGCTTTTCACCTCTGGGTTTTGAAATCTTTCCAGTGACTCACCCAAAGCTTCGTTATCTCTCCATTCTGCTTTTGAAGTCTTTACTCCCAGCTGGGGGATCTGCCAGAGTTCTTTCTCCGCCGGCTGGCTGGCTGCCGCTCCACTCCCTGGGGAAGCTGCTGCTGCTGAGGGGCTGGCCTCAAGCCATCTCTCCCCTTCCATAATGAGATCTTCCCCGAATCTTTATCAGTCTACCCCTTAGTTTAGGAATAGTGATTGGAGTTCGGGACCCCTTAATTGGTTTGAAAAATTTGTGGATTCTGGCATGATGTCATGGTTCCGACTAATGAAACACTTCAAAGAACTTCCAGGCATGTTTATCCTAAAGTCTTTATTAACAGTGTAACAAATCGACGGCACATCATGGATGTATGCCAGAATCTGAATTTCTCTTGCTTGCATCTAACTTTTCTTTCTAAACCCCTCCCTTATTTTGCAGTCATAAGTCACATCTTCCAATTAGCCCGGAGGGCAAAGATTCACTTCCGTTCCTTTTCCCGGGCTTTCCTTATGAATCTCCTCCCTCACTCTGTCATCTGAATTAACTCTAAAAATACCAGACAGTTCTGTATATCTTGTCAAAGCAATAATATCCTATATTAACAGCGTTGACATCTGGCCCACGATCATCTCAAACCAGCAGGTAGCCAGGCGGCACTCCCACAGCCTTTTGAGCAGCTTGGGCTGGAGCTCCCCCTACTGCAGGGATCAGGGGGGCTTCCCTGGCAGCCGCTGGTGGACTCCCCACTCTTCCCCTGCCTCCTGCCTCTTGCTGGCCCCTGGCACACTTGGGTCAGTGCTGACGGCTGAGACTGGGGAGGGGGTGAAGCCAAAGCTGGGGCTCTCTTCAGTGCTGCTCCTCTGCCTGGGGATTTTGCACATTCCGCTCCTTGCACCTCCACCCCCAAGGCAGCTGCCCAGACCAGGGATTTCACCTATTCTACTCACATATCTAGTTCTCCAAACTCATCTCGCAACTGCTCCACTGAGGGGCTGAGGGAAGTTGTTAGGGGTTTCCATCCTGCTGATTTCTCCCAGTCTGCAGCCCTCTTGGCCTTCCACTCACTTCCCTGGGTTATAGCAAGCCCCGGTGGGACTAAAGGGAATTCCAACTTGGCTGCCTTCCTCTCACCACCCATCAGTTGGGTCTTCTTTCCAGCATAGAGGGATTGCTTTATCATTGAGTATTGCTTTATCATTGAGTTAGGGCTCTCTGCCCCCCCATTGGTACTTGTGTTCTGTCCCCGTCTGACACACACACCCAAACAGCCAGCCGAGGGTTAAATAACTTCTCCACACTCCATGCCACAGATAAGAAACTTGGCAGCAGCTCCGTAGCTGCCTGCCAAGGACTTTTACTCAGAGAACACAGAAACAAAAAACAATACACACAGTTTGAAATTCAATCCACAGCAAACTACTTCGCCAGAGATTTAGCTTTGTCCGTCACAGAGTCCAAATGGCCACCACCTCCCTTTTATAGCCTGTGGGGTGTGGTTCAGTGACTCAGCTTAATCTCTGGCACGTCTCCTTTTCTGCTGCGCACGCTTGTCGCGCCTATGCTGGTGTGGATCCAGCCATAATGTATCTTCATCACTATCCGAAACACCTGGCTCCTGGCCCATCTCAGAAACACCTGGCTCCTGGTCAATCTCTTCTCCGTCGGGAGACACCTGAGGCATTGCCAAAGAGGAGGGTCCTGGAGAGGGAGGCCTGGCCATCTCCTCTCCTTCATGTTCGGAGCCTTCTTCCTCCGATAAGAGGGGCTCACAAGACGGAGCCACAACAACTTGGATGTACTTGTGGTAAACTGCACACACACACGGTCAGAGATGATACACCTTGGAACTCCATGCAGACTATATATATACTGCACAAACAACTTGGCTAAGGTCCGAGCTGATGAAATCTTTGGGCATGCCACAAAATGTGCTTGCTTCGAAAACAGGTAAATCACAGTCCAGACTACAGTATTCCTGGAACTCTCAGGCAGTTCCACAATGAAGTCCATGGCTATCTCCTCTCACGGGTTGTGGGGGTTAGCCACCAGCTGCAACAGTCCAGGAGGCTTCCCTGGCAATCTTTTCATGGATACACATATTGGACATCCTGTAAGGTAGCTCTCTATGTTCTTGTTCATCTTAGGCCACCAGAACTGCCTCCTGGCTAGGTAGAGGGTCTTCATAAACCTTCTAGGCCAGGCCCTCTCTTATTGTCAACTCCTCTCTATGTTTTTGGAACCATTCATCCTCCCCCAGGGCTTCCTTCAATTTCTGGGTGATTTCACTATTGGCTGGCTGAGAGAGGGCCAGCAATTTTGGCTTCGTGGAGCCTTGCACTGCCAGCTGCCTGGTGGGGATGATTGAGTTAACTATCTCTTCCTGGGAGCTCTTATATTGGAGCAGACGAGAGAGTGTGTCTGCTAGGCAGTTTTTTCCCCTTGGCACGTACCAAAGGATAAAGTTGAATCGATTGAAGTATTGAGCCCATCAGACCTGTTTGGGGGATAGTTTCCTTTGGGTCTTCAGGGCCTCTAAATTCTTGTGGTCCGTCCACACCTCAAAAGGGACCTTACTGCCCTCTAAAAATTGTCTCAAGATCAACAGTACTCAGCAGACTGCATAAGCCTCCTTCTCCCCCTTTCTGTGTCAGTTAGTTTCTGGGAGGTGTAGGCGCATGGCTGGAACTTCCCTCCTTCGTTCTTTTGGAGCAGGACTGTCCCCACAGCTACATAGCTACCATCAGCCTGTTGTCAACTGTACAATGAACCTGGGTGCAACCATTTTCTTTGTTCTAAGTTACCACAGGATGGGAGGGGGATGGAGGATTTCTACTAGTCTAAACATTTTACTGGACCGTGGGAACCAAGGTCATTTCTGTCAGTTAGATAAGGGCTGGAGCATTTAGTTAGAAAGCCCGCCGACTTCCGGTGTGCAGGCGACCTCGTCGGACGCAGCCGACAGCTGCCTCCCGCCTGTTTTCGCGTAAAAGCCGTTTTGACAGCAAGCATCAGCTGTCAAACGGCTTGATACCTTTCCCCTGGGCATAAGGGGATCAGTGAGCTGCCCGGGGTAGGAGTTGAGTTCCCGAGTCGTCCTATGTGGACGATGTAGGTTAGAACTCCTCCGGAGCCCCGAGGATTCTCCGCGATCCAGGACGCCTTCGCTTCGGCGAAGCCAGAAGCCGCCGCCACCGCTGCAACTTAAATTGAACTGTGAGTTATTATATGCAGACAAACCGACCCTGGAAGTTTGTTTTCTATTTTGGATTTTACTCTAACTTGGGATATTCTGATCTTCCCTATACTTGGGCTGGATTGAGTGAAAGTGAACTCAAAATGGCGATGAATGATACTTTTTAGCAAGAAAAAGTGAAAGTGATTTGGACTTCCAGTTTGGAACTTTTGCTACTTTTAATACTTTCACTATTCGTCTTGGATTAATTGTTTAAAAGACTCTCATATAGATTGAAATTTTAAATTGCTAATATGGCTTCGAGAAGATTGGTGCCCACAACTTCAAAATCAATTACATCTCCGACTTCCCAGCCGCTCCAACCAATTTCTAAGCCGGCTTCCCACCCGCCACCCCCNCTACCTCCGAGACCGCCTTCTGCCACAGATTCCCTCCCATAGACCGGTACGCTCCCACAGAGTGGGTCTCCTCAGGGTGCCGTCGGCCAAGCAATGTCGACTGGCGACCCCCAGGGGGAGGGCCTTCTCTGTGGGTGCCCCTGCCCTCTGGAATGAACTACCCCCCGAGATCCGGATGATTCCGGATCTCCTTACTTTCTGCCGCGCCCTCAAGACATGGCTTTTCCAACAAGCGGGCCTGGCCTAGGGAGGATTTTTAAATTGGGTTTCTTAGAAATTTTAATTACCACAACACTAAAATATTGGTTTTAATTTGGTTTTATTCGGTGGGGTTTGTGGGTTTGTCTTTGTTTTTTAAAAAATGTTGTGAGCCGCCCTGAGTCCTTCGGGAGAAGGGCGGGATACAAATTGAATAAAATGAAATAAAATGAAATGAAAATGAAACTTCCAGGCATGTTTATCCTAAAGTCTTTATTAACAGTGTAACAAATCGACGGCACATCATGGATGTATGCCAGAATTTGAATTTCTCTTGCTTGCATCTAACTTTTCTTTCTAAACCCCTCCCTTATTTTGCAGTCATAAGTCACATCTTCCAATTAGCCCGGAGGGCAAAGATTCACTTCCGTTCCTTTTCCCGGGCTTTCCTTATGAATCTCCTCCCTCACTCTGTCATCTGAATTAACTCTAAAAATACCAGACAGTTCTGTATATCTTGTCAAAGCAATAATATCCTATATTAACATTGTTGACACGAAGTATATTGGCCCTTTTCCCATTAAGTGCATTATAAATCCTGTCACAGTAGAGTTAGAACTCCCTAAGAGTTTATGACAAATCCATCCGGTGTTTCACTGCAGTCTGCTGAAACCCAAGGTCACGTCTCCGTTAAGGCCTGCTACTCCTCCTCCTCCACCACACATTATGGTGGAGGGTGAGCAACATTTTGAGATCAAGGACATTTTAGACCTCGCAAACATCATAGTTCTACTCAGTATTTAGTTGCCTGGAAAGATCTCCCTGCCTCGGAGAATGAATGGGTCTATAAGAAGCATTTTAGATCTCCTAGGTTGCTCAAGCACTTTCATGCATGCTATGCTGATAAACCTAATTGATGTGTTTGTTTTCCCTCTCTCTCCCTTCCCTGATTTTGTTTTACAGGTGGATTTGTCATTCTATTAGGGGGGCTGTATGTCAGACCCCTCCAATGTATTTGCCTGCATATTATTTCTTTGCCTGTGTAGTTCTTTCAGGGTCTGCCATTCTGGTGGGAGGGGCCCTGCTTGACTGGGGAATGTATTTGTTTTGCTGTGCTATATCCATTTTGTAATGTCCTCCCTTCGTTAGGAAGGAATGTGGCATGAAAACATCTGTCTTATCTCCAGACAACGGAGCCTGGGACTGTTGGGAAACGAAAGCGAGAGAGATCTAAATGTACAATTTTGTGGTGGCCATCTATGCTGAGAGATGGGCGCTAAATCACCAGGTTCCCAAAACAACCTAGTGCCTATGGATTGGCTGGATTTCAACCGTACGGTTGGACACTGGGGGGAGGAGTACTGAATGGGCATTATGGTGTAACCTTCTGCATGCAAATTCTTCAGACCTTGCTTTGCTTTACTGCTATCACTAACTCTCAATAAAAGTTCCTTTTGAAACAATGCCTGTTTCAAGAGTTCTGCTTTCTTGGGAGATCTAGTTGAGGCAAATCCTTACAGGAACTGTCAATCTTAAAGCAATATTTGGATTCTAATTTGCAGAGAGGATTTATCAGACCTTCAAAATTGCCAGCTTCAGCACCTACTTTTTTTGTCCTTAAGAATCAAGATGCAGGCTTTCCGAACCCAAGCAGTGAGGTCCCAATGCACACAGTACACAATTACAAAGATCTTAACAAGATCACCGTAAGAGATCATTAGCTACTACCCGTCATATCAGACTTGCTGGATAGATTGCAGAGTGCACCCATATTTATCAAGCTGGACCTCAGAAATGTGCATAACCTCATTAGAGTCAAAGAAAGACATGAATTTTAACAGTGTTTGGTACCAGATATGGAAAATGTGAATATACAGTGGTGTATTTTGTCTTGGTCAGTTGTGGAGCTGCTTTCCAGTTTTATGAACCATTTTTTTTCCAATATAATTGACAAATTCATGGTGATGTATCTGAATGATATCCTGATTTACTCAGAGGATGAGAAAGTTTATGAACACCATGTTTGAGAGGTCTTATACAGACTATGGGAAAATCAGCTATTTGCTAAGCTGGAGAAATGTGCATTTGACTTGAAGTAATTAGATTTTCTGGGTTATCACATTTCCACAGATGAAATCCAGATGGATCCCCAGAAGGTACACGCAGTGGTCTCCTGGCAATCCCCCCCCTAGTGTAAATGAGGTTCAGTATTTGCTAGGCTTTGTGAACTTTTATAGGAAGTTCATTCCCATCTTTTTTTTCTTCAAACAATTTTTTATTGTTTTCAACATAAAAAAAAGCACATCACAAATACATCACAATTGAAACCCCCCCCACCCCCCACCCGGACTTCCCAAACCTAATCCCAGGATACTATTCAACTAAAAGTAAACTAATATTAATATCCCTAACTCCACAAAACGTTATTCTACATAAGTAGGTGAAATATATATATATATATATGAAAAAAAAATTTTTTATCTAAAAACCTAACTTATATTCCACCATTCTATGCTTATTTTGAATATAA
>NW_015389330.1:92909-106035 GCF_001527695.2 Protobothrops mucrosquamatus
CTCACCTACATCGTCCACAAGGGACGACTCGGGAACTCAACTCCTACCTCGGGCAGCTCACCTTTCCCCCTATGCCCAGGGGAAAGGTATCAAGCCGTTTGACAGCTGATGCAGGCTGTCAAAACGGCTTTTACGCAGAAACAGGCGGGAGCAGCAAACAGCTGCGTCCAGCGAAGGCGCCTGCCACCGGAAGTCCACGGAAGTTCATTCCCATCTTCACACATAAGGTTAAGCCTGTAACTTAATTGCTAAAAAAAAGAAAGGGAAGTTTGCTTGGATGGAAAAGGAACAGTCTGCATTTAAAGAGTTAAAACAGCTATTTGTCAAGCAGCCCCTTCTCCAACACTCCGACCCTTTGAAGAGATTTATTGTCCAGACAGACACCTCCGACGTGGCCCTAGGAGCAGTACTATTACAAGAGGTGGCAGGGAGAAGGGGCCAATTTCTCCCTTGTGCATTTTAATCCAGGGCTCTAACTCCTCCAGAAAGAAATTATGATATTTTTAACAAAGACCATTTAGCAGTGAAAATGGCTTTTGAACAATGAAGACAATGGCTGGAAGGGGCTTACTTGCCCACTGAAGTCTGTGCTGACCATACAAATTTGGAAATGCTGCAAAAAAACTCAACCACTTTCCCTGAGGCAAGTGAGGTGGAGTTAATTTTTCTCTCTCATTGACTTTTCTATTAGTTATGTACCAATCTCAAAAAAAGTTGCCTACTGTGCTGTCCCACAAGCCTGAGTACTTACAAACACAGCAAACACCACCCCCCAGAAGCATTTCACAACCTTCCAAATGTCAGCAGCTCACCATATAAGCAGCTACCTGTCAACTGTCCGTTTGGCATTTCCAAAAAAGGAAACTCCTGGGACATAATTTTACCAAGAGTGTAATACTTTACTGAAAATCTACATTGGCACAGAAGAAGCAAAACCAGCTCTGATTCCCCATGCAAACACATGCATAGTTATTTACCCATTTCCCTCTGAGCCACCCACAATCCATTACATTCACCAATCACTTCTGTTCATTTTGTTATAAGAAAACAGCTAGCCATGCTCAGTGTCCTTGAAAACTTCCAGATATGCTTTGGTTGCCTAGATAACATCCCCCCACCTTTGCATTCCATTTCATAACCACTTCCCTTTTTTGTCAAGCTGTGAGCGAAGGAGAAAATGTAGGTGAAAGGGCGAATCTGTCTTGACACTACCGAGGTCTTGGGGACTGGATGATTCAAGGCTAATTCCCCACTTGAGTCGTCCTCCTCTAGATATTTTGCAGGATGCACCATCTGGCAGGGTGAATTCTTCAGACTCAGGGGCAGAGAACTTCCTTGATTTGGCATTGTTCCCACCCCTCCCAAGTTCCTGTGAGAACTCAGATGGTGAAGACAACATGAAAGAAGGAGGGGGCTGTTGTAGGGAGGGGTGATGGTGTTAGGAAATGCCCAGCCAGGCAAGGACAAGGACTTAGTTAGAGAATTAACCTAGAATCATTGCACAGATGCAAGAGATCCAAGACTGACATCCCTCCCCCCATCTCCATAGAAGCTTATCTATCACTTCACAGGATCAGTTGGGAGTGTTGCTGCTCTATTAGCCTCCCTGCTGCACAGCAACCTCCCTGCCTGAACTTCTGGATGCCATCTCAGGACTGGCAGTGGAGTTCCCCAGACTTATGGTCCTGGGCGTCTTCAATCTGCCATGCCTGGGCTTCGCCTCAGAGGTGGCCCAGGAGTTCATGAGCACCATGGTGGCCATGGGCCTATCCCAGATTATCCAAGGCCCAATGTAGGACAGTGGTCACACTCCAGATATAATTTTCTTGTCGGAACAGTGGCAATGTGAACTGGTGGGGGATCTGTCATTATCCCCTCTATCATGGTCAGACCACACCCTGGTGGCTGTGAATTTTTCTAACACTGCCCCCCTCTGCAGCAAGGCAGGACCTATTTGAATAATCTGCCCTCAGTGACTAATGGACCCACTTAGGTTTCAGAAGGAGCTGGGGATATCCTGGGGTTTCTGCTGCATGGCCTTGTTGAGGCTTTGACTGCAACCTGGAATTAGAAAGTGGCCAAGGCCCTGGACAGGATTGTACCCATGAACCCTCTCCTGACCCATTACTCCCCAAACTCCCCATGTTTTACAGAGGAGCTGAGGGTGCTGAAAAGGTTCAAAAGATGGATAGAACACTGCTGGAGGAAAACTAAGAATGAATACAACCAGACACGTGTCAGAGCCACAATTAAGGCCTACGTCATGGCTGTATGAGTGGCAAAATGTCACTATTTCTCTGGTCTTATTGCATCCACAGAGTATCACCCAACAGCCCTGTTCAAGATCACCCGGTGTCTCCTTGGGAAGGAGGGGTTGGACAATCATTTACAGGGCCATGCAGAGGAATTTGTTGAAATAACAGATAAATGACAGATAAAATCTCTCGGATCCATTCTCAGTTTGAGTCCAAACATGGAACAGGTTCGTTGGAGATGCCTGGGGAACAGATTTGCCTGGTTATCTGAGAACAGTTTGATCCTGTTGGACCTGAGGTAGTGGACAGGGTTCTTGGGTCTGTCAAGACAACTACTGGCTTATCAGATCCTTGTTCGTCCTGGTTGGTGAAAGCCTCCAGCACAGTGACCTGCGGGTGGGTCCAGGTGGTGATTAACACATCGCTGCAGGAGGGGGTGTTTCCAGCACCATTTAAGAAGGCCTTGGTCTGTCCCCTCCTCAAGAAACCATCATTGGACCCAACCTGTCTGGACAATTTTCATCCAATTTCCAGTGATTCCTTTCTAGGAAAGGTGGTGGAAGAAATGGTTGCCTTACGGCTCCAGAGGGTCCTGGATGAAATAGATTATTTGGACCCCTTTTAGTCAGGCTTCAGGCCAGGTTATGGGACAGAAATGGCATTGGTTGCACTTGTGGATGAACTCTGGGGAGAGTGGGATAAGGGTAGTGCATCCATCCTTGCTTTCCTTGACCTTTAAAGCTCTATATCAGACATGTCAAACACAAGGCCCAGGGGCCGGATGTGGCCCGTGAAATGGTTTCATGTGGCCCGCAAAGCCATCCTGGAAACAGTGAGGGAACGGCCCCCACTGCCTTGGCCCTGGCCCAGGCCGGCTGGGAGCCAATGTACAATTTTGTGGTGGCCATCTATGCTGAAACGCATTTAGTCTTAGCTCCACAAGACCATCTGGAAACAGCGAGGAACCAGCCCCTGCCGCGTCGGCCCCGCCTCCTGGGTGCATGCTGGGGAGGTGTCACCCTTTGTGAGGAATGAAGAAATGCACCATCGTCTGGAAGTGGCCAGCAAATGGCCCTCGCCTACTTCACCTATCCAGCTTGATGGGCTCCGGGGGAGGGGTTTCGGCAGGCAGCGGGGCACTCTCCTCACAGCACCGAGAGACTGAGCCGGGTGGCGCGAAACTGATGAGAAGTGCAATGCTGCCTAGTCCCTAGCTTGCCCAGTTTCAGCAGGCAGCAAGGTGCAAAGCTGGTGAGCTTTGCACCTCCCAGCTCAACCTCTTGGCGCTGTGAGGAGAGCGCCCTGGCTGCCTGCTGAAACCGGGCAGGCTGGGGGCTGGGCGGCATTCCGCAGGTAACGTTGACTCTCACGCTGCTCATGGCATCCCCTCCCCCAGAGCCCACCAAGCCAGATATGTGAAGCAGGTGAGGGCCATGTGCTGGCCACTTCCAGGTGATGGTGCATTTCTTCATTCCTCACAAAGGGTGACACCTCCCCAGCTGCGTTTCTTGCCTGTTTTTCTCCCTCCCTCATCTCAAATATTTTCCCACCACTCTGTACTTAGGAAGGAAGAAAGGAAAGAAGGAAAGAAGGAGAGCGAGGGTCTGAGGGAAGTCCTGCCTTAGTCCTGCCCTGCTGCCCTTTCACCATCCCCTTGCCCCCTCCTCCTGGCCTACCCTGGGTGTCTCCCATCCTATTGCTAAGGAAGCTTTGGATACAAAGCCGGGTCTCCTCCCATGGAGATGGAATGGGCCTCCCTCTGACTTTGCCCTTGTACCCATCATGAGTAACCTGGCTAAGGAGAGCAAGCACAGCAGCAGCAGCCTTGAGGAGGAGGTAAGTGCAGCTGGGCGCTCCCTTGGGGAAGTGGGGCTGGGCTTGGTGCCGCGGGTGCTCGAGGGCCAGGTTGGGCATTTGACCTCTGCTGCCCAGGGCTCTGGGCAGCCCGCACCACCATCCAGCCCCCCCATGGCCTGAGAGGAACGGTGAGGCTCCTCCAGTGGACCATGTCTTGGCACTTGCCCTGGTCTCAACCCCTTCTGCCAGAGACCCTCAGATCTGTCCCACTCTTGCCCAGGCCCCCACAGGCACCCTTGACACGAACGATGTAGAGCTGGCCATGCCCATCCAATAGGCCACACCCACTCTGTCCACGCCCACCCAGTAGGCCACACACCCCCGCCCCCCCAAGGGCAACCGCAATGCTGATGTGGCCCTCAGTGAAATTGAGTTTGACACCCCTGATCTATAGCATAGTAGAGGGGAGGGAAGTGTTACTTTTAGTTACATTGAATCTCTAGGGAAATTTCAGAGTTGGTTTCACTTTTGACCGTGCCAATATTAAGTATCCAATAAACATGTGCTTTAAGGAGTTAGGAGTTCTGCTTTATGTGGTTTCATTAGTCAGAACCTTGACAATATGTTTTAGCCTCCAGTCCCCTAATCATCTTTGTTGCTCTTCTCTGTACTCTTTCTAGAGTCTCAACATCTTTTTTACATCATGGTGACCAAAATTAGATGCAGTATTCCAAGTTTGGCCTTACCAAGGTGTTATGAAGTGGTATTAACACTTCACGTGATCTTGATTCTATCCCTCTGTTAATGCAGCCTAGCGCCGTGTTGGCTTTTTTGGCAGCTGCATCACTGGGTGAATGCGTCTGAGGGCTTTGGGTAGGTCTAATTACACCGTTACAGGGTTGATGATTTTAATAATGGGAAAGGGCCCAATTTTTGGGGACCCATTTTTTTCGAGAGCTGCCTAAACTGGAGGTATTTTTGGACAGATAGACTTTGTCCCCTAAGATAAAGTCTTTTTGGTTTGGAGTGTTTTTTGTTGGCTTGTTTTTTGTAAGACTCTCAAGTCTCTTCCAGGGCTTTGCAGACTACTGCCCAGGTGCTTTGAAGTTCTGCAATCCAGTCCACTAATGAGATGATCTGTGGTTTGGCTTGGGATAGTTCTTGTATGGCCACAAAGTCTTGGCCCATTGCGAGTTTGCATGGTGTGAAGCCGGTGCTGCTATGCACTGCATTATTGTTGGCTCCTTCTGCGAAAGGAAGGAGGTCAGTCCAGTAGTCATGTTGGTAGTTAATGTAGCATGGCAGGTATTATTCCAGGACCCCATTTGTGCATTCACAGCCTCCATTCGTCTGAGGATGATGGGAGGAGCTAAGTCCCTGGGTGGTGCCAAGTAATTTTAGGAACTGCTAATTGCGAAGTGAATTGGACTCCACAATCTGAGATGATTTGCTCTGGGGCTTCATGAAGTCTATAAACATTTTGCCAGAAAAGTTTGGCCAGGGTACATGCTGAAGGGATCTTGGGGCAAGGCTCAAAATGCACCTGTTTGGAGAAAAGATTGGTTATCACCCAAATCATTCTGTTTACTGAGCTTTCTGGTAGCTCCAATGTAAAGTCCATAGAAATCTCTTTCCAGGGTGCTCAGGGTTTGGCCACTGGTTGTAGGAGACCTGGGGTTTTCCCCGGATGCCTCTTGGCTGATGAACAAATAGGGCACCTAGCCACATAGCTCTCAATGTTGTTTTTCAAAGATGGCCACCAGAATTGGTGTTTCACTAGGTGCAGGTTTTTTACAAAACCAAAATATCCTGCTGCCTTTGAGTCGTGGCTTCTTTGGAGTATTAGGGTGTGCTGACTCTCTGGTATATAGAATTTGGCTTCCACCCAAGCTAAGCCATCCCATATGGTGCATTCTGCCTTGTGGGTTTTAAACCAGTCATCTTTTTCTAACGCCCCTTTCAGCATTGCCAGTAACTCATCCAGGGTGGGTATTGCCTGTGCTCTAGTGATGGCAGGGGCAAGTCTATGACAACTCACTGCAGCCAGGTGGGCATGACCAGGTAGGCATGGCCATATGAGTGCCACCAGGTGTGCATGGGTGAGTGGACGTGGCTGGGTCGATGTGAAGGATTAGGTGCAGCCCACTCAGGGTGGATGACTTGGAGGAGGTGGGTGGGCATGGCCAAGTAGATGCAATCACGTCAGTGTGGCTGGCTAGGGGGCACCATGTGGGTGTGGCCAAGTAGGCGCAAAACAAGTCACCATGGGCGACTGAAGGTGGAGTCAACTCGGCACCCCACCAAAACAAAAATCACCTGGGGACATGCTGGCAAACAGGAAGCAGGGAAGCAGCAACATTTGAAAGGCAAAGGGTGGATTTCCCCCTCTCCCTTTAGAGAAATGCTCCTTTTTTCTTGCTGCTTCCTGAGCAGAGATTGCTATCTCTGGCAGGGAAGGGAGGGGTTGGGTTCCCCCCCCCCCATTTGGTGAAATGAAGCATTTTTGCTCTGCTATCTCTGGCAGGGAAGGGAGGGGCTGGATTCTGCCCCCCCCAATTTGGTGAAATGGAGCATTTCTCTGCTATGTTTGGGGGGCTGGTTCACTACATGGAGCACGTGAGGATGTTCAGAGCTGGATGTAACTTCTACATTTCTTTAGAGTTATAAATCCAGATATCTCACTGAAGCAAGGAAGGGATTCATCATTCTCCATTTGGTCAAATCCACACAAATGGGGAAGGGGACGGTGGAAATGGAGGAGAAGGAGGAGATAAACAAAAGGAGGGGAGGGTGGATATTTTATATTTTCAGTAGTTTGACATAGTTCTGTTGTCCCCAATTCCGGTCTAAGCCTGGTGCTGAGGCCAATGAAGAACACCAGGTTTCGTTTTCTTTTATTGAAGTACTGCAAGAAAAGGGAACCATTTCACCAAATGGGGGGGGAGTCCAGCCCCTCCCTTCCCTGCCAGAGATAGCAGAGCAAAAATGCGCCATTTCAGGGGCTTCCAGTTTTGCACAGTAGCGAAGCAGCCGAGGGATTGTGGGGCTCTGCACCCTATGGACGATTTTTTCTGTTTGGGGACCCTAAATTGGCCTAAATTCACCCCAGAGAGGTGACAAAAAAAGAGGGGTGCCACACCGATTGTGGAGAGATGGCAGTCGATCCAGTCATCTGGGGAAAGCCCTCCAGAAACCAGCAGAAGAAAGGCTAGCTTCACTCCAGAATCTACCCCAAGCTACAAGCAGCTGAAGCCAAAAAGCACTAATTTAAGCTTGATCGTAAACAACGTGTTTGGAATTGGGTAAGAATACCAATTCTCTCTCTTCTACTTGATAATTGATTTCCTGGGGAAAAAAAAGAAGAAGCAAAAATCCTCTGAAAGTGAGAAGGAAGGGGAATCTTGCTCCACCCTCCCACAGATGGAAGCAGAGAATTAAACTTTTATGGGGGACAGAAATACATTGAAATGAAATGAATATAAGACTTAAATCTGGTTAAGTTTGAAACTGGTGAACCAGCCCCCCAAACATAGCAGAGAAATGCTCCATTTCACCAAATTGGGGGGGGCAGAATCCAGCCCCTCCCTTCCCTGCCAGAGATAGCAGAGCAAAAATGCTTCATTTCACCAAATGGGGGGGGGGGAAATCCAACCCCTCCCTTCCCTTCCAGAGATAGCAATCTCTGCTCAGGAAGCAGCAAGAAAAAAGGAGCATTTCTCTAAAGGGGAGGGGGAAATCCACCCTTTCAAATTTTGCCACTTCCCTGCTTCCTATTTGCCAGCACGTCCCCGAGTGATTTTTGTTTTGGTGGGGTGCCGAGTTGGCTCCACCTCCAGTTGCCCATGGTGACTTGTTCTGTGCTTACTTGGCCACGTCCACCTGGTGCCCCAAGTCATCCATCCCGAGTCATTCGCCCTGAGTGGGCTGCATCTAATCCTTCGTGTTGACCCAGCCATGCCCACTCACCCACGCCCACCTGGCAGCACTCAGATGGCCACACCTACCCAGTCACGCCCACCTGGCTGCAGTGAGTTCTCCCACTCCTGGCAGGGGCTGCCAGCTATTTGTAGGAGATGACCAGGCTGATGACTTCAACTTTGGAACTATTGTATTGGGGCAGTCATGAGAGGGCATCCGCTAAAAAGTCCCCCCCCCGGGAGATACCATAATGTAAAATTGAAATGTTTGAAGTATTGGGCCAAGTGGACCTGTTTTGGAAACAGCTTTCATGGGGTTTTTAATGCTTCTAGATTTTTGTGGCCTGTCCATACCTTGAAAATAGTTTTTCCCCCCTCCAAAAAATGCCTCCATGTTAGGAGCGCCCAATGTACTACATATGCCTCTTTCTTCCAAACCACCCATCTCCGCTCGGCATCAGACAATTTTTTAGAAGTGTAAGCACAAGGTTGTAAAACTCCTTGGTTGTTTTTCTGGAGTAGTACAGCTCCAATTGCTACATCACTGGCATCAGCTTGAATGACAAAGGGGGCATCTTGATCCAGGTGTTTTAGTACAGGTTTGGCTGTGAACAAGCGTTTGAGCCTTTTGAATGCTACTTGGTACTCCATTGTCTATTTCAGGTGTTGGCTGGGTTTGGGTTTTCCCTCCCCTTTTGTTTTTAAAAGGTTGGTGATTGGCAAGCTATCTCTGTGAATGAGGGAATGAATTGTCGATAAAAATTGGCAAACCCAAGGAGGCTCTGGAGTTGCTTTTGGGTGTGTGGGGGTGCCCATTCTAAGATGGCTCACATTTTTTCAGGGTCCATCTCCACACCTTCGTGGCAGATGCAATAGCCTATGTAGTCTATTTTTTGCTTGTGGAATTCGCACTTGGAGAGTTTGGCATATAGCTAGGTGGTGCGAAGCTTTTCAGTACGGCCCTGACCAGCTTTATATGCTCTGCCATAGTTTCAGTGTAGATTAGGATGTCATCTAGGTAGACTAAAACCGCCTTATACAGGTGTTCATGCATGACTTTGTTAATTAGTTGCATGAAGACGGAGGGTGCCCCTTGTAGCCCAAAAGGGAGTACTTGGAATTGGAAGCATCCCAATGGGCAATTGAAAGCTGTTTTCCATTCATCCCCCTCTCTAATCTGCACTCTGTACTGCGCTTCTCAGAGATCTAACTTGGTAAAGATCCTCCCCTTGGCTAAATGAGCCAGCATATCTTTCATTAGTGGCAGGGGGTAACATTCTCAACACAAATCACATTTAGCTCATGGTAATCCACACACAGGCAGAGGGACCCATCCTTCTTCTCTCAGAATAGTACTAGGGAAGCCATTCATGATTTGTCTGGCTGGATAAAACCCCGTGCTAAATTCTTATCTATAAAGGACCAGAGGTCTTCCAGTTCCCTTGGGGTCATGAAATATAGGTTCGGCTTGGGAAGTTTGGCTTCTGGCAATATTTCTATAGAACAGTCTGTAGGGCAGTGAGGGGGGAGTACATCTGAGTCCTTTTCACTAAAAACTTCCTGTAAGTCCCAATATTCTTTGGGGATCCGGGGATCCGCTTGCACTTGCTTTTGTGCCACTGCAGCACTTTCTCTTTTTAATTTCCTGCCAAGTGTCAGGGACCGGTGTGTGGCTGCTTTATGTTTTGGCTTGCTCCCAGCTACCTTTCGCCGAATCTTTAATATCCACCTCCTCCAATTTATGTAGGGGTTCCACATCAAGAGCCATGCCAGACCCAATACTAAGGGGTCTGTCCATGCCTGGCACCACAATGAAGCTCAGGGTTTCCTTTGTGGGGCCCCATTTTCATTTCTATCAGTTCATTGACAAATGTTGCAACACCACCACCACTGAGCCATGCAGTTGGCAGAAAGCCACAGGCACTTTAAGCTCCCTGAGCTGCAACCCCAGTTTTTCCACTAATCTGGGGCTGACCAGGCATCTGGTGAAACCCGAGTCCAGTAGACCAATCAAGTTCTTCCTATGCCCTGATGAAGGCACAACCAGTTATATTGGGATTGTCATGGGTATCATGGGGTGACTTACCAAGGGGTCATCATCTATCCTGCTGTAGCTCTCTGCTGGGCTTCTGGTTGGCGTGATTGGAGTTCCTTACCACTGCCGGGTGATGGGGTGAACTTGATGACCTCCACTCCTTTCAGGGCCATTTCCAGGGTTCTTCACAGAGGAGTTTCCTGCTGTCAAGAGTGAATCGCTATGATGCCTGCTAGCTTCTATCGCTAATGAACTTGCCATAGAAAAGGGGGGAGGGGTAGAAGCACAGGGAGGAAATGGGTTTCCAAGAAGCCGTTCATGGACTGTGAGAACCTGCAAGAATACCAAGGTCACTAATGCAGGTTCTTGAGGGAGAAGTGGACTGTTCCCATAACAAAATGAAGTTCTTTGATTTGACAATGTGAACACCCAGTGGGTGGGGGCAAGGGAAGCTGCTGTTTAACTAAGCAATTTTTCACATGGGAAAACCAGAGCTGGTTTTGCTCCTTCAGTTCTGAGATGTGTATTCAATAAAGCTTAACTTTTATGGCACTCAATTGTCTTGAAGATTCCTTTTTGGGGGGTTCACTAGTTGGACAGTTGGCCTTTAAGCAGCTCTCTTCATTATGAATGCAACCTACTCAGATGCCTCTGAGTAAATTGTAGCATAGTGATGTCGGGAACCAAGAAGAAGGTTGATCCCATGGCAAAACCTGGGGTGGTCCCTCCCCGGGAAGTACAGCAGCTCAGGCGGATGCAACCAGTGATGATGAGGTCCAAAGTGAGGGCTCAGAAGACAAAGCAGCTGCTGGTGCGAGAAGAGGGAATTGTAGCAGGATCCCTCTTCAGTGGCCCAAAGGTTCAAGGGACGGGCAGTGTGGGGAAAGCCACCAAGATGGAATTCCCTCTAATCCCTCCAGGGGTTGCAGTAACCTGGGGCAGCAAGTGGAAGGCCAAGAGGGCTGCAGAGTGGGAAGAGCTGGCAGAGTGGAAGCCCCTGACCACCACCTGCAGCCCATTGGTGGAACAACTGTGAGAAAAGTTTGTCAGGATGGAGATGCAGGGAGTGGCACCAGTGAAGTCACCAACCTGGGTTATAGCACTTGGACCAGGCCAGGCTTTGGTCACTTCATCCCCCTCTGCATCCCACCTGATGGTGCTAGGTCGGGTGTGACAGGGAGTGGCAGGGGCCTGGGGGACAGCTGGGCCCCCTCTGGCAACCACTGGGTAGCCCCCACTGGTTCCTGCAGTGGCAGGAGCTCCAGCCCGTTCTGCCCCGCAGGTCATGGGGGTGCCACCAGGCTATTTGCTGCTCCGTAATGACCGTGAGCTGCCGCCTTTGAAAGCCACTATTTCCTGAACCAGGTGTGGAACCACCTGGAGTGGTATGTAGAAGCATTCCCGGATGAAGGGGCTTGTGTGAATGCCATCACCATGAATCTGGAAGGAGAGGCCGCTGAGTGGGTGGTGGAACTCCATGATGAGGGGGCTCTGGAACTGGGAAATATCGATGCCTTCCTACAGGGCCTTTGAGCCAGATTTGGGGACCCCACACAAGCCCACCAGGCTGAATCTGGAATCCGTTTCATAAAGTAGGAGAATCAATCCATGGCCAGGAGGCTGAGAGGGTGGCCGGAACACCTACTGGTCTACCACTTTTGAGATGGACTGAACAAGGAGCTCTATCAGAACTGTCTACCCCGGGGAATCCCTAATGACCTCCAAGCATGGTATCAACTGGCTACCATGGTGGAACTGGACCTGATGGAGTATTGGAAGCACACAGCACACGAGAGCCACCCCCATTGAAGCCAAGAGAAGCTCCCGCCAACATGTAGAGGGGGAGGGGCCCCTCCTTTGACCGCTAGAGAGGGTCCATGCCATCCTTCAGGTGCTTGCTTCAGTTGTGGGAAGCAGGGCCACAGGGCAGCCAACTGCCTAGCCCCTCAACTCGTGTCACTGCCAAGGACCCTGAGCCAATCCAAGCCAAAGAAAACCCCAAAGAAGGTGAAGAAGAAAACATGGGCAGCACAACAGGTCGTGGAGGTCTCCCCCCAGTCGAGCGAGGGGGAGGGAACTCCAACCGCCAGCAAGTCTTGACCGGTTTTCTACAAGAGCAACAGTGAGGGGGATGATGATCTGATGGTAAGTGGAGCCATTGCCCCATTGACTGCCCAGGTTGAAGTTGCAGTTCCTCAGTCAGGGGCAAGGGGGGTCTTTACCACCTTGTTAGACTTGGGGTGCACTCGCTGCTTGGTCAGCCTGCAGGTGGTGGAATTATTAGGACTAAGACTTAAGAAGCTGAGGCAGCCCATGAAATTCGAGCAATTAGATGGCTCACTTACAGGGGGGTGCCTGCAACCTGCCTGACACAGCCAATGAGCCTAAGAGCAGGGAGCCATGAAGAGACTATTTGGTTTATTGTAGCCCCAAAAATGGCAGAGACCATGATACTGGGGTTGTCATGGCTGAAGAAATGGAATCTGTCATTTTACTGGGGGAATAACAATTGGTGCCTGAGGAGTAAAGCTGAGAAAGTGCAGGGGGGTGGAGAGACTGCTGCGAGTTAAGCAAACACATTCAGCTGAGAAAGTGAAAGCAGAGCCCTTCATAATACAGGTGTCAAGGTTCTGATACATAAGAACAAACAAATCAGAACTCCGAGGCTTGAGATTTCCTCAAAGAACATATTTATTGGTTACATAGTATCGGCACGGTCAAAAGTGAAACCAAGTCTGAAGTTCCCTTCAGAAAGCAACAATATTACAAAGTTGAACTTCCCTCCCCAGTGCTATGCAATTAGCTACGTTCCCCAATAGAAGAGTTTGGCGGGCTTTCTTTTTTTTTTTTTTTTCCAAAGAAATTTTATTATTTTCCATCAAAAAAAACAATCATAACATAAGTAAACACAATAACAAATAAGACCCCCCCCCGGACTTCCCAAACCTAATCCCAGGATAATATTCATATAAAAGTAAACAAATACTAATATCTCTAACTCCACAAAATATCTTGATCTACATGAAAAGATAGAAAGAGTAAAAAAATCTAAAAACCTAAATTATATTCTACCACTCTATGCTTCTTTTGAATATAAACAATCCATCTTCTCCATATTGATA
>NW_015389331.1:0-29679 GCF_001527695.2 Protobothrops mucrosquamatus
TCTATTTTAACTTCATTTTAGACTGTATTTTACTCCAATTTCATCTTAAGTCATATTTTATTCTAGTTCCATTTTAAACTGTATTTTATCAAATTTTATTTTAAATTGCTTTTATTAGACTTTGGTAATGATTTGTTGTTGGAACTTTGCACTTTGATATGGCCCAAGGGCTAATCAATAAAGATTATTATTATTATTAATGTAGAGGAAATGAAGTAACATAGATTTACCTGAGCTTAGATCTATCCAAATTGGTCTCACAAAACTGTACCATTACAGTGATGTGTGAATGTTTTGAGATAGCTGTGAAGCATCTGCAAAGAACACATATATAGCACATATGGATGAGCTGCCCATTGTTTTCCATCCTCCCCCATTATTGCACTCAGATTTATAATAATAATAATGATAATAATAATAACAACAACAATAATAATGTTGGAAGGGACCTTGGAGGTCATCTAGTCCAACCCCCTGCTCAGGCAGGAAATAAGCCTGGATGACAGAGTCAACCATGAGCTGGTCAGGATTGAACTTCTGGCAGTAAGCAGAGTTAGTCTGTAATAACTGGATTCCATCACTGCACCACCACAGCTCCCAGAAACAAGAGAAGCTTACCTACTCTTTACTAATGTGCACTTTTCTTTCTTTTCCAATTACTAGTTGTACTATAGGAAATCTCTCATTTCACTATCAATTTGTATTCTTTTAATAACTGAAATATAACAGGGATTAAAAAATTGATGAAGCTACAATGAATTCTGCTTAGTATGTTGATCAGAAATCTAATGATAGCCTTGATGGAACATATATGCGGTTAGCCCAGTTACCTCAGCAGGCCTTTATGATCATGGAAAGACTATTTCTTTACTCCTTTATCTTATCTACCAAATGCCAGCTTCCCTGTGTGACAAAGTGATAGCTAAGAAAATATATAAATATGTGTCTCATTTCTGTTCAGGGTTCCCTCTTGCTTTTTAGTAAAGGAAAAACTGACCCAAAAAGCTGTGTGGACAATTAGCAGAGTTTGCTTTTATTTATGAAGAGAAAGAATGTGTTCTATCACATTACCACATAGAAAGCTGAGGTAGAGACTACCTCTTACAGTTCTCAATCTACTATGGCAGGGGTCTTCAAACTTGGCCCTTTTATGACTTGTGGACTTCAACTCCCAGAATTCCTCAGCCAGGCAAGCTGGCTGAGGAATTCTGGGAGTTGAAGTCCACAACTCATAAAAGGGCCAAGTTTGAAGACCCCTGTACTATGGTAATTAAATTATTTTATAGGTGTATAACCTTATATCCAAAGCAAAATGTGTCCTATGTCCAGAATTCATCCGTTTGTAACTTTCTATATAGACATGGCAAACATTATTATTAGATACATAATGGGAAAATTCACTCATTTTAATTTCAACTTGAAACAAGTCAATTTTAATGTTTAGGAGAATATGGCTAATAATGCACAATTTAATTGCCTCAAAATACCGAGGAACATGCTTTTGCACCTTAAAGGTTTCTGTGAAGAGACAAAAGTGGAACATTAATTAGAAATCAAATAAACCAGGATGTCCTGTCAATTAAAAAAGCTTATTGAAGTCTGCAACACACAAGCTACCTAAGATATGCATAAAAATACATGAATAGCTGGGACGGTTAAAAATAATGTATCTGCAATAATAAACTAAACTAAGTTTGAAATACAAGGTTTGTTCAATATTTGCTGTTTTCTCGTTCCCTGAAAAAGTAGCATTGTATACGCCTTCACATAGAAAACTGCAGTATACATTACTAAAGCGAAAGAAAGTTCTTTTCTACCCTAATTTGGCCATCTTTCTAAACTTTTTGATATCGATGCACTGTTTTGGGCTAAGGAGGAGGATTAGCAGAAAAAGACAGCAAAGGTGAAGTTAAGCCATTTTTAAGAACAGAAAACTGATGCGCATAAATACAGTACTTCAAATACCGAAGGAAAAAAGCACCAAGTTGCTTGCTATTAACACATCTACAAGGAAACCTTTCCCTCCTCCTAGTTAAAAATTCAGTTTCCTTCAAGTTAAAGGCGCAGTTAAATCACCATTTTGCGGTGACACTGAGGGAAAAAAAAGACTCAATAGCCTCTATTTTGGGTACAATCACCAAAGCCAAACTCGATCGTCGACCTCGGCCACGCGGTACTCCACGGGCCGCCACTCCCTTCCACATCCCCGCGGAGAGCGCGGGGCCCGCCTCCTCAAATTTATCAAAACCGCTGAACGCTGATTGGCTGCGAGGAGAGGTGAAAAAGCTCCTCCTCTTTCCTGACGCCCCAGCGCCATGTTATAGTGAAAGCGGGGAGGGAAGGAGCGGGAAGCGGTGGCTCGCTGGCTAGGCGGAGGCGGTGTTGCGGGCGCCCTGCATGGCGTTGAGGAAGAGGGGGTCTCGCTGGGGGAGAAGCGCAGGGTCGTTTCTTTCTTGACTGTGTCGCGCAGCTGAATGGCGGATGCCGCGGCTATGAGTGGCGGTGAAAAAGCGCCCGAGCCCTCTCAACGGGTGGAGGATAGCGGCGGCCTCTTCGGTGTGGAGAACAGAGCTGCAGCAGCCGAAGCGGACGATGGCACACAAAATGGCGCCCGCTCTGAAAGAAGCCGAAGTGATGAGTCGCCGCTGCTAAACACTGCCGCCGAAGAGGACAGGGACTCCCCGCGCAGTGGCCATCGCAAGACTGGGGTCTCCGGGGCCCTCGAGCAGACACAGGCACAGCCCCTTAGCGAGGGGCTAGGGGCCTCGTTCCTCAGAGCCCCCGAAGATCTGCCTCTTAAGAAAAACTTTCAGATTCCCAGGAAGAGCAGAGAAAAGAAAGGTTGTTACCTCGAATCCCCCCCTCCCCCACCCTTCCTTTTCCTTCATCCCGCTTTCCTCCTCTCGCTCCGCATACATGGTGACATCGCGCCACCCCTGCATGCAGCTGCTGGCGGGCGTGGAGAAAGCCGCCTCTAGGCAGCCTCACAGAAGGGCGAGCGAGCGAGCGAGCGAGCGATCCGGGCAAACGATTGTACTTCGCAGGAAAGGAAAGGAAAGGAAAGAGAGAGGCTTTTGGAAAATGCAACCCCCTTGGGTTTGAAATGAAATTCTTTTAGAACCGGAAGAATCCGAATGCGCTTCGGGGGGCTGGGAAAAAAGGCTGGATGATAATGCCGCCGCCAAAGTCCGATGCTCGCGGAAGAGATGGCTCTCGAGGGAGGTTGACTTGGCTCCTTCGCGCTCTCTGCAACAGAGGAAAGGCCTCCGCTGAGGGGGTTAGGCGGGGCGACACGGTTAAAGGCGTTCATTTCCGTGAGATGGTCTAGAAAAATTTCATTCTTCCCCACAAGGCGCTTTTTCTCCCGCGTATTTAAGGACGGAAGTGGTTCTGCGCCACGTGCCCTTCAAAGGAAGCTTAGTGGTTCATTCCACTTGTTCTTCGTGTCTGGTCTTGTCTTGTGAATGGGGCCTTTTGTGGCAACTCACAACGCGTTTCGTCTTAAATTAGCTTTCATTTGAAATCTACTTTCAATCCTTTTTCTTCAAAAGCGGATTATTTCTTAAACTTCAGTAAGGATAGGGAGAGGAGGTATCATCTATTAGATTTATAAATACCGCTGTCTATTTCTCATTCTTTGAGAAGATTCATCAACTTAAGCAGTATTAGAATAGACTTGTATAAGGAAAAAGGTAAGGTAGGTTGACCTCCTTGAAACTGACCGTTGATTTATATCACACAGGTGAATCAAATGTTCTGTTAGGTTGAGAGTCTTAATTAGCTTAATAATGGGCCAAACAATGCCTTTTTAAATTAAAAACCATTATCTTGGGAATGGGAAACTAGAAGAGCAATCCAGATTCGTATCTTTACAGACATCTCAAATTCTTGGTTCTATTCCAAATAATCAGTCTTGAATTTTCAGATACAGATTGTATTAGTGCCACTTTTTAATCTGTTGCCATTGTGTATTCTTTATAGGAGGTACAAGGATCTTTAGGTTCTTGAAGATAAATTTTATCACTGCAACATTTTTTTTGCTATTTGCATTGGCCATTTCTTGTTAACTGAATGTACTTAAGAACACATTGATTTTAATAGATTTAAAAATGAAGTTAAACATTTAAAAAGCGATAGCCTTTTTCCTCTTAAAGATTATTCTGATTTGATCTGTATTCCAACACTGGGAAAATCTCAGCCCAAATGGAAAATTATTGTGCCATTACATAAAGGGATGATCCAGCAAATGTCTGTTCAATTTGTAAATAGGCAAAGAAGCTTCATGAGAAGTGATTGTTTCATGACGGAATAATTATGGAAGATATGAAATTAGATACTTAAAATTTTTGGATGAAATAAATAGCCATGGTACTTACTATTTTTTGTTAAAAATTAAGACCCTGACTTTAAGAGTCTTTAGAAAGGTTAGAGTGAAAAATCCATTTCTTTAGCATCATTGATGTCTTCTGTGAAAAATTCTTCATGATTTTTGAATCCCATATTTCCAAGAGGCACAGAAGAAAATCTCTTCATAGACTTACCCTGTTATTAGCTTCAAAATTGGAACAATGTAGAATATTTTGGATCTTTTGGAAGCATATTTCTATTGGTCCCATTTTTTTAAACGAGAATAGTGTAAACTTTACATCTGTTTAACATTGTTATTTAAGAATATTCTAAGAAAAATGGAGGATAAATATGACCGTCATCCATTTTCTTAAATGAAGCAAATGAAGTATAATAAGAGGTGGAATATGATATTGTGGGAACCATGCTATCCAGAGAATTGTAAAAACTGTTTGCCTCGAAATGAGCAAAGCAATGAAGAAACTAATAAGAGGGATTATGTAATTAGTCTCTTGCCAGGGATTGATTGTGGCGAGTTAGAACTCCTTGGAGACAAATGAGAGGAAAATAATAATTTCTTTTTTCAGAGGAATAAACTAGAAAATATCTGTAAAGAACTGAAATATGACTTTTTTAAAAAAGCTTCCAAACTCAAGAATGTTTGAGACCATTTCATTGAATAGAGTGATCTCAGAAGTATACTTTAAACCACATTAAGTGAAGATCTTTTTAATTTTGGAGTGTTAGTGTTTAATTCTAATATAAGGAAGGCAGTAGTAATTGGTGCATTTTCTAGAAAATGGTAATACATACAGAGAAGATTCCTATGAACCATTATCTAAAATTCTTGTTTTGGATGGAGTAACTTAACAAGATAGAGATAAATAGATATATTTCTGAGGAAGCAGTTTGAAGCGTTGTGTGAACACGTATGATTAACATTGATTTTATATATAAGGTGGAAAAATATCTGTTCATCTCAATTTGTGTCATGGTTCACTTGTTACGAACGGTCTTACATTAAGTCTTCATCACTTTAAGATTTATCCATTTTACAACCTGAGATAGGGCATGGGTATCAAACCCGCAATGTGACGTGTCGCGATGTATCCTGACTTTTTTCTCATTGCCGGCAATGGGGTGGGTGCGGTTTTAGCGTGACGTATCCGGCCCGTGGATGGCAGTTTGACACCCCTGAGATAGAGTATCCATCATTCTGATATTCTTCTAGATTAGGCAGCTGAATTGACAAATTTAGGGTGTTCATCAGCTTTTTAATATTTTGAACATTGAGCTGTGATTCAAAAGAAACTGACAATAAGATTCTTTCATAAAAGCCAAAAAAATAGAAAAATCCTCATCTGAAACTTTTAATTTTTTTTATTCTAATTTTTTAAATTGGGAATCTGCACTACAAATCTGAGAACTCTTTATTTTATTCAGATATCTTTTTCATTTGTACTGCTCATGCTGCTTTGCGCTTGTTCTTTCATATAATGAACAAGATCTTATATAATTCCCCATCTTTATATTTTGTGAAAGAATTAGCAACTTTATTGAAGATTGAAAACAATCTAAAACTAATTCTTGATTGCGCAAAGAAATGTTTTTTTTTTTCTAGGCAGGTTTCTAATAATATGTACGAAGTAAGTTGTATGAAATTCTATGCTGACCTTTGGTTATTATGCCCTTGACATATATGTAATGGAGATTGTTTTTAATAGACACACCTTATTTTTTTCTTGGCTTGCCTACTTTTTGCAAACATTGAAACAATTATTATCAGGGACCACATGTAACACAATACATTGCAGTCTATGAATATAAGATGATATAGAAAGAAGTGAAGACCTGAAACTGCTATCCTGAAGAATAGGCAATCTGCTATCATAGAAATTTCCAAATTCAAATGAATTACACATTTGGGCACAGAATTTTGATAGCTGTGTCAGTTGCTAAAAAATTACTTTGGTGTTGAAAGCTTATAAAGTTAAATATTATGGACCCCATCAGGTTACTTTCTGGAATTCAATTTACATACATAGTCATGGCTCCTTTTTTCCTCACTTTTTCCTTTTCTCCTTACTGTTTCTTGTTCTGTTTAAACTAGGTTCCATGTATCCCTTGATCTTGAATTTTATAAATTTTTGAAAACGTTGTTTAAACAATGGGTGCCTATGCACTGAAATGTACTATTTTTGAAAAAGGATAAACATTGAATTCCACAGCCTATCTGCACTTCACATTAACTACATCTCTTCCATATACTACCTGTTATAAAGAAAGAATTCAAAAAGCACAGTTTAAACTTTTAAAAGTAAAACAAAAGCTTTGCATAATGAAACTTAATTGTTCCCCTTCACCATACCCAGTGCACATACCCAGCTTTACCTTGACTCAATGTGGTACATACTAAAACAGGTGTTTTAGATTACAAATTTATCATTTCTGATTGTTATCCATGCTGATAGTTGTAATCTAAGATGTCTAGAGCCATCATTTTGGGTGTGGCTAATAACATGCTGAACCTTTGTATATAATATATGAAGTTTGTGAAACTTGAGCTGAATTCATATATAATTAGTTTGATAGATAATGGAGAAATTACGACTGAATGTTTTAAAAAATACAGATCAATTACTGTTGAACATTGCAGTATTCATTGAGGTGCATATAAATCAAATATAAATAAACAAAGGGCCAGAGATTTGAAAAAAATATACTTGGTAATATTTGAACTCTAATGTTAGATTTTCCTAGTATATTGAAATCACATTGTAACTGACTACTGGTTCTAGATTTTTACTATGTAGTTAAGCACAGAATGTGAGTAAGTAAGTAAACTTAAACACAATAGCTTTAAGACTGGATAAAAAGTCTTAAAAAGGAAGGGGAAAGGAAATAACTATACTACCTCTTTAAATTTTTTTTAATAATAATTAAATTTGAATAAAATACATTTAAGTTGTGGAAATTCATGCAAGCTAGTCAAATATTAAAATATGTGTCCAGGTGGTAGTTAATTTTTATAGTTAATATCAGATGTATTGCCCATTGCAATCTAATGGCTTGCAGTATCTTCTAGTACATCACATTAAAACGATTACAATATAGTAAAACAAAAGTAAAAATATGCATGTAACCAAATATATCACAGACATACAAAACCACTAACCCAGATAAAACATAAAATTGAAACAGTAAGAATTCAAACACTTCTGATAAAATGTATGAAAAGTTATTAATATGTAAGCTAATAGTATCTGTGGGAAGAGTATTCCACAAAGAAAACACTGCAAGAAAAACCACTGCCTCCAAGCTCCCATCCTTCATAAAAGCAGAGGATTATGCATATGTTTTTCTGGAAAGGATTGAGACTAGTTGGGGATGTATTTGAATATAATATCCAAACCATATTTATTTCTGTCATAAAATGTTTCATTATAACTACTGCTGGCTCCTAGAAAACTCAGATATTTGTATGGTATATAATACAGGCATAATTTGTTTACTTTATTGAGCATAAGTCAAACACGGTAAATAAAATCACCATTGATTTAAAGAGCAGTAGAAAGGCTTGGGGAACATCATCTGGTCCTAAAAAAAGTGGAATTATTTTGGATTTTGTTTTTTTTAAAAAATGAAGTTGAATCTGATTAGTTCTTCGATGTAAGAACATCAGAAAAATTCAGAGCTATATAGCTGATGGTGAAGTCGAAAAAGCATCCTGTTACAAGGCAATAATTATTGATACAAGGAAATTACTGTAAATTTTATCAAAATGATTAAAAGCAGTGTTTGTAGCAGTATACCAGAATTGTGTTAGTCTGATTGGTTGGATAGATCCAGCATGTTTGTGCATTGCTCCAGTCTGTTATAATAACAAAATTCATAAAAAGAATATTTGCTGAACCTAGTGTATTGATTTGATACTTCAGAACAAATCCAAAATGTATAAGCTAAAAACAAAGTCTAGTTTATTGCTTTTAGAATTTACTAAGGAGATCCAGAGCCTTAAGTTTAATCACAATGGAAAAAATAAAGGAACAAGTAAGCTATTTGCATTAACATAGTATTTGCAGTAAGCCAGGCCAAACCAATAATTATTGTCTATTTTGAATAATGGTGTAGGAGAAGCAGCTTTTCACCTAAGTTCATGCTTTTCTATGTTATTAGGATAATAATTAGATTTCAGATTTACTAACACTTTTATGTTTACCTTAGATTTAGTTTCTAAGGTTTTATAATTTTATTAGGCATCAGGAGTGATTTTCCTATTTTCTCTTTCTTGGTAGCTCTTTTTCAGCCCATAACAAATGAATCCCGTGAATTTGAAGATATTGTGAACGTTTTGCATTCATCATATTTAGATATCCTTTCAAAGGATAGATTCACATACAAAAAAGCCAGTCTGGTTCATAGTGAACTGTTGGAAAAGGATGTGAGTATATATTATCAATGTACATAATTAAGTGCTATGCATGCAGAAATTTCAAATATATCTAGGGAGTACTGGAAAAGCTGTCCAAAAACTCATAGTGTATGAGAGCAAAGAAAGGCCAGGGGTGTGGGGGAGAGTTACCCCAGTAACTTGTGATCTTCTTTCTGGCTCCCCCATTGATTTTGCTTGTGAGAAGCCTGCAGAAAAGGTCACAAATGGTGATCATATAAGTGCAAATTGGTTGTCAAGTGCCATATATTGTTCATTGCCTGCAAAGGTGGGAACTTTGAGGACCAGTTCTGAATCCATCCTGTGCTGTGACCATCATAACGTAAACAGCAACATAACATAAATGGTTGCCAAACAAATGATTTTAACTTGAAGACTTATCTATATACTATGAAATGTGCTAGTTTTTATTCATTATATTAATTTTTACTCTTTTTAAAGTTCATAGAGAAACGAAAAGAATTGAAACAAGATGGGAGGTCAGAGAAAGAGCTTGCTGAGGCATATGCATTTCTAAAGGTTGATCGTTTGTTGGTAAGAATGTAATTTTTGTAAAGTAACTTTTAAAGTATTGTTGGTTTTCTCAAATCAACAATTGAAGCATAAAAGAAAATATTTTCTTTGCATATCTGGAAGAATATTGTTAAGCAAATTCTTAATATTGAGATGTCAATTTTAACACCTGACAGAGTAAAAGATGAAATAATACTTAACTGCTATGAAAGACAAATGTGAGAATGTAGAAAATTGGTAGATGGTGATTGTTTATCAGTCAGACAAAACTATTGCTGCATGAACATTCATTGGCAGCTTTCCTAATTTTGTGCCTTCGAAATAAAATATGAAACTAAGCAAAGTCTGTCGCTTCAGTTTTGAATAGGGTGGAAATTTTCTGAGGCAAAAATGATCCCTTTCAACTTTTATCTATACACATTTGTGGGGTTGGGGTTGGAGGTTTATGTTGGCTGTGTTTGTTTAGTATTTGGAATAACTACAGAGTAGGAGGAATGTGCAAATCCTTTGAAAGAGGTGCTTTAGAGAATATTTAGTAACAATACTAATTTGTTTTGAATTGTTAACATAACTGCATTTTTCCATGTTATATGTCACTTCAGCATATAGAAATAGCTGAAGACTGCTTCTCAAGAAACATGCAAACCTTGAAAAAGATACTATTTTTTCATTATTTGAAAAATGGTGTGTTTATGTGGTTCCATGCTTTTTAAAGCACACTTTTTGCAGGATTTGTGCTGCTGTATTAAGCAGAAAGGCTAAGTCAGATATTGCTATCTCCTGTATCCAGCAAGGAAGGAGAATTGAACTTTAAATTATTGCTTTGCCATTGCAATTACTGAAATACTGTGAGTGCCTAACAAGCACAAAGACAAGTTAGTTAATTTTGTTTCTGTAATATTATGGTAAAAGAAATTGACATCAAAATTCTCCAAATGCAGATATTGATGGCTTCTGCTGTCTTTGTTCTTTGAGCATTTTAAATATTATTGAACATTCTGTGCCAATGTGCTAGAAGTTTAATATAATAAAGGTTAGTTTACAAGATTATGTCAAAGGCATTTTGATTGAAGGTACCATTATCAAACCGTAAGTATGATGGAGCTTCGGCATTTAATCAACTATGCATACGGTTGCTAGGAGTACCATCAGTTGTGCTCACATTTGAATCCCTACAGCACTTGTTTCTCAGCTGTGATTTGAATGTCCTTTTTTGGTAGGAGTATAATATCTGTGTCACCATTTAATGGACTTTTAAACAGACAATCTTTCCCCTGCTCACCCATTAAATCAAGAAATTAATATAACTTAATAATATGCTGTGTAAAGGTAACAAGTTGGCTTATTGTAACCGTATGCTATCTAAAGCCTCCTGTCCTAATATTATTTCAAAAAGTAGTTTATTGTAAAACAAATGCAAGAAACAATTAAAGATGAATATAATAACAATTGGTCAATCAATCAATCATTATAGTGTCACAAAATTCTGTATCATTCTGGTATATTAAATAATGTTTAATTTCAGGTCCAAAATATATGTGAAAACGGCTTACTGGTGGGCCATTCCAAGATAACAGTTCTCGGCAATCCTTCAATGGGTAACTATGTCTTTGTTACTAAATATATGGTAACGAGAAATATGAAGGCAGAAGATGTATTGTGTTTGATTAATACATTTTAAACCAGGATACCAACTTTATCCAGCTGACTTATTCTGAATTTTTAAATCAGTTACCAGTCTGACTTGTTTATTTTCTGCTTTAATCTGAATGATTTATCAATATGTTATCATAAAGAGAATTCTTACAGAAATAAAAAATAACTTTGGTGACTCATAATTTTCTCATGCGTTAATATTAAATGATCAGATTACTTGCAGACCTATTAAGGAAGTGGGTGGCATGCACATTTTTTTTAAATAAGTCTGTTTTTCCTGGATTAAAAATATAACTGCTGCTACTCGTTCGGATGGTATTTCAGTAGTTTCATGGAATGTTTTAGGATAAATTCTAGTGTCATAAAGGGGTGTGACCTTTTACATAGAAAGATATCTTCATATTCCTCAACATACTTCCAAAATCCATTATGAAGTGAAGAATAACAGCCCCTCCCTTTCACCCCGCACACATTCTTAGCTTGGTTGGGATGCAGAAAACTCCACGTATGCCACTATTTTGTCATTGGAAACACCTTTTGTAATTGGAAACATAACATTGAATTTTATCTATACCATATATTGAAATACATTATGTGGTATGGCCATTTTGACATTTTTTGTACATCACCAAAAAATAATTCTGTAAATATCATTTGTTGACATACTGTGTTGACATACTGTTTTCATATCTTATAGGTGTATATCTTTCCAAGTATGCTGACTTGTTACAGACTAATCCTCTGGAGACTAATGCAACTGGTGATATTATTATTTTTAAAGTAATAAAGGTATGCTTTAGGATTTCCCTTAAGTTTTTTAAGGGTTCATCCTATGTCTTAAGGAGAAATAGTAAACCAATATAATACTTTGTCTTTAATGCAATAATATATCTGAATAAAACATTTTAAATAATCTTTCTCTGTATAAATGTGATTACAATATTTTAAAATTTAAACATCTTTTAAAAGCACTGATGATGTTTCCTAGTTTGGAAATGAAATGTATGCAAGCAAATAATCCAAGTTCAGGCAGCACCAAGGGCTCCACAGTTCAACCCTCCATATATTCCATTCACGTTATTAAGGGATGTTGTATATTTGTATGAACTTAATTCCATAGAATTAAAAAGTGCACTGGCAATTTAGAAAAATATTAATGCCATTTCAGATAAAATTGAGTTGAATCCTCTATGACTAAGCTAAGGGATATATTAAGTGAGCATTAATGTTCTATAATGTTGTGTGTGACTTTACAAGGTAGAAAATGTTGTGGGCTTGCATTGTACCTGCAATAAAATTAATAACCATTTCCTAATATTTTAGGGGAAAATGAAGACTATATATGATAAATATGATAACCAGACAGTAAATGCAATGGATTCAGCTGTTAAAAATGCATTGGATCCTACACCAAAACATGAATGTCATGTTTCAAAAACTGCAAACAAAATTACATCCAGCCGTAATTACAGAGCATATGAACGTACGCAGGTAAAATAGTATTGGAAAATATTTATATGGTTGCCCTAATTTCCTAATTGTTTAATGTAGAAAAGTGTCTTCTAATTTGTAAGATTTAGGCAACAGTACCTATAGTTTTAAATCCTGACTTCATAGAATAGCACGAGGTTGTGGATGTACTTGTGGCATACTGGCAAAAATGTGCCACAACTGATTAATACTGTCCTTTCTGTTAGCTGGGAACATTGCATATATATAGCTAGGTCTGATAAACTAGTCTTATTTCTTTGCCTTCTAAAAAGTGTTATATGAAAGCCTCAGTTAACTGAATAGCTCATCTGATGATGTCTATAGCAGAGGCCCCCAACCTTTTGGGCAACAGGGACTGGTGCCATGGAGAAAGGTTTTTCTGCCGACCAGAAGGAGTGTGGTTTTGAATATTGCCTGCATCCCAAGGATGGAGCTTTGCTTGTTTGTGTAGCCCGCTTGCTGGCATGCTGCGGACCGGTGCCAGTCCACGGACCAGGGGTTGGGGACCCCTGGATTATAGCATGTGGAAGATTGCAAACTGGAATGTAAGAGGAGTAAAAAGTAAAGTGCACAATTGATTGAAAGAAAAATACATAAGTTATACATGTGAAACTAAGAAAATGAAAGGTTGTAGTAGATGTGAAAAAAGCTGATACTGTGGATAGAAGTGAGTGAATAAAAAGTGAAAGTGGAAGGTTACTTAGGAATGAAAAGGTCAAAATATGTATCAAAATATTGGTATCGTGGTTGTGTTATGCTCTAATGCGGACATGTCAAACTCGCGACGTCACGTGACATCACATGATGTCTCGGAACTTTTTGCCCATTGCCGGCAATGGGGTGGGTGCGGTTTCCTCATGATGCATCCAGCCCATGGGCCGGCAGTTTGACACCCCTGTTCTAGTGCCTCTAAGTCACTAAGTAAAGTGGTCACGTGACATCTCACTTAACCACTTTGCTTATTGATCGAAATTCCAGTCCCAATTGTGGTTCTAAGTCAAGTATTACCTGTATTTTCTCCTTTCTCATAGCATTATTGTTTTCTACTGTTTTTCTGCACTGTAAATAATACGGCTTATATTAAAGATAAAATAATGTAATCGATCTATTTATGTATCTATCGATCAATCCCATTCAAGCTTTCAGTATATCAATAGAGGGATTTCGGAGTCCTAGTGGACAATCACTTAGATGTGAGCCTGCAAGGTGTGCTGCAGCTGCCCAAAAAGCCAACACAGTGCTAGGCTGCATTAACAGAGGGATAGAATCAAGATCACGTGAAGTATTAATACCACTTTACAATGCCTTGGTAAGGCCACACTTGGAATACTGCATCCAGTTTTGGTCATCACGATGTAAAAAAGATGTTGAGACTCTAGAAAGAGTACAGAGAAGAGCAACAAAGATGAGTAGGGGACTGGAGGCTAAAACATATAAGGAAAGGCTGCTGGAATTGGGTATGTCTAGTTTAATGAGGAGAAGGACGAGGGGGGACAGGATAGCAGTGTTCCAATATCTCAGGAGGTAGAGGGAGTCAAGCTATTCTCCAAAGTACTTGAAGGCAGAACAAGAAGCAACGGATGGAAACTAATCAAAGAGAGAAGCAACCTAGAACTAAGGAGAAACTTCCTGACAGTTAGAACAATTAACCAGTGGAACAACCTGCCTCCAGAAGTGGTGAATGCTCCAACACTGGAAGTTTTTAAGAAGAGACTGGACAGCCATTTGTCTGAAATGGTATAGGGTTTCCTGCCTGAGCAGGGGGTTGGACTAGATGACCTCTAAGTCCTTTCCAACTTTACTATTCTTATTCTTATTCTATCTGTCTCTATCTCTTAACTTGAATAGTTGAATATATTTCTAAATAAAATTACAGAGATGTGTTTGGCAAATTTTTTTTGTTCCCAACATTGCTTTTATTATTAATTAATTAAATTTATATGCCATCCATCTCCCTGATAAGGTGACTCTGGGCTGCTCATCATTGATGTAAATTTCAGAAAAACTAGGACTATATTTCACTGATCATCTAATTGAGTTGAGGTCCAGTAAATTTCAGTCAGAATTGTTTGTTATACATTTGTTTCTAGTATTACTTCTATGAATATCACTTTCATGAGGTCAGGAAAAGACCAAGACATGTGTGTCCATATGCTATTGTATCGTTTTTGTACAAGGATGAAAAAATGCAAAAGTTCTTGCCTCAAGTAAGGTGAGTGAAGCTTTATTTATATTTTTAAAAGTACTGTGTAAAATATTAGTTAAATTTTATGACTTTTATTTAATCAAACCTTTTATATAATGTTCACATCCCTAACATATATTATTCATATCCCTTACACTCTATTAAAGCAACAAGAGCACTTGTGAAAATAAGTAGGTTATAAATTAGTGAGAAGGCTCCTTTCAACTCTAAAAGCAGTTTGCTCTACTATATGGAAAGTGATGAATTCACTTTTTACAGTCATTAGTCTGAAAACCATGCCAATAATATCAGCTGTAACATACACCTGAGAGATACACTTTCATGCCTAGCACTAAATGAAGACAATCCTGGTGCTTCTATAATTTCTGGAATATAACATTGAAACAGGCTGAAATATTAGTTTTGGCTTTTCATGGGTAAAATACATATAAATGGATGTTTTTTCTGAAAAAAAGTGCATATCTTCATTCTCTTAGCTATGTTTAACATTAGCACACTGGTATTTATTATGTCCCAATCTCTGACCACAGAATACCCTGAAAGGTGCTCTAATAATTCCTAATTGGTCTTTTTTTCTGCCCCACACCAGTGATTCAGATCAGTTAAGGTGCTGCTGTTAGATGTATTTCAGGGCTTTTGTTCAGATGGTAACCTTGGGATATTGCTTGATTCATATTTACAGTGCCAAAATTAAAACCTTTTGACTACTTGTCATAAAAATTGTGGAAAGGGGAAAACAATTGTTGGAAACCCCGCAGACTTCAAAATCTTCAACAAAGTAGTGACAAACTATTTAACTTGTAATAACTTAAGTGATTTACTAAGAATTAGAAATGGAAGGCCTCCAAAAATCTAACTATAATCCTGAGCATGTATTGGGAAACAAAGGTTGTTAAAAATGCAGTCTAATAATTGAATTACCAAATGAGCTTTCTATTAATAAAATCCTTAGTGGCCTCAGTTTGGCTCATTGAAATTTAGGTTATATAAATTTACTTTGACTCGATAAGTTGTTGAGATTCTTGTTATATTAATTTGGAACATACCTGTGTAAAAGATAATTCATCTTATTTTGTTCTATTTAATGCTTTGTTCAGTGTATTTATATAGAACTATCCAGAGGATTTTATACCTGCCATTTTAATGTATTCCGTAGTTTCCCTTTGGGATTTGTTGCTTTGTTGACATTCTAAAAAATGATTGGATATATTTTAGAAATAATGAAATGGTTTCATCTGATGCCTAGTAGAGAAACAAGAAATACTGCCTTTTCCTGTAAGTGGCTTCAGACCTTACCTGAGTGCAATGTTAATATATATATATATAACTTTAACATGAGCTTTAACCAAAAAACCAGCACTATCTCCATATTGTTTTGAAAGGTGTAGAGGTAGCTGGTGGGCTGTGGGTAGTCAATGAAATATTGAAGTCCTACTTATGAATATTCTTCCATTCTTTTCTATATGAAAAATGTTTTATAAATTGTATACAGTTATTCTAAAAAATCTAGATTTTATTATATACAATAAAAATGAATTGTTTTTTAAATTATAACTATTTACTTTTGCTTATAGATCAAAGACTTCTAGTATGGATAAGAGCACTGGTAAGAATTCAGTTACTAAATAAAATTGTGGGCTATTGCCTGAAATGTTAACTTGTGTATAGGTAGTTCTTGGTTAATGATTGCTTCAATCAGCAAATGTTTGAACTTACGATAGTGTTGAAAAAAAATAGGTTTAAGACTGGTCTTCAAATTAATGACTGTTGCATTACGTGATTGCGATTTAGGTGCTTTGCAACTGGTGCACATTTATGATGAACACAACATTCTGGGGTCACATGATCACCATTTGTGACCTTCACAGCTGGCTTCTGACACTGGCAAAGTCAGTGAGAAAGCCAGCAGTAAGTTGCAAATCCTGGTCATGTGACATCACACATGATGACTGATATTTTAAAGCCAGGCACAGTCACATGATGTTTCATTTAACAGTGGTATTGCCAGTGAGGTTATTAAATGAGGGCTACCTTTAGATGTCATATTCTTTTTCCAAAGTAATGGATGCTCACCTGTTTTAAATATATTAAAACATTTTATGCCTTCCTGAAAATACCTAAATTACTGATTTTTTCTAGTTAGAATTAAGCTATTAAAAGTATTTAAAGAAAGAGATATATTGCTGCCCTCAACCTTTTGGACACCCAGGGTTGGTTCTGTAAAGGGTGGTTTTTCCACAGAAGAAGGCGTGCCCGAATGGGGTTTTGCTTGCTTGTGCAACCTGGTTCCTGGACTGAAGTTCCTGGAAGATTTTCTGTTAAAAGAGTCTTCTGTAGAAAGATAGGATACTTGGTTATCTTGAAAGAGGGTGTTGCTCTTTCCCATTCCAGTGATAGTTAAAGCTCTAAGATGTTTTGAATACTTGGCTGGGAAGCAAATCTATTTTAAAGTACATTTTGTATTCCATTGTATTTAGTATTTAATTTATGTAAATTCTTCAGTCAGGTAAATAACATTTTCTGTATTCATTATTTTCTCAGGCAGTTTATCAATGCAGTATGCAGTGACCGAAGATAAATGATAATAGATGATAAAAGATAAAGTGGCTGCATATGTAGTCAGGTGGAATCTGTGGCTGTGTAAAACACTCAGCATATCATGAATTAGAATTTAGTTTTATTTCTAAATCAAAATTATTGAGCATCCTTTGGAAGGCAGATACATAAAAAACAGAAGCAAAATGTCTTACAATGAGTCAGGAATATAAGCCAGAGAAAGAATTGATACCT
The DNA here is from genome assembly GCF_001527695.2 of Protobothrops mucrosquamatus. Taxonomy (NCBI): domain Eukaryota; kingdom Metazoa; phylum Chordata; class Lepidosauria; order Squamata; family Viperidae; genus Protobothrops; species Protobothrops mucrosquamatus. The sequence continues at coordinate 17,454 of NW_015389331.1, forward strand.
TCAAGAATGGCATAGCTCTTAATGTTTATTAACTTTTGTACTGGAGACTGAACTCTAGGTCAGGCCTGCACAATGTGTTGAAGGGAAAGCGTCACATTGATAAAATAAAAATTCTTCTGGGCCACAAAGAAATACCAGAAGCACCAATTGGCTGTTCAGGGCCTAGCAGAGCAACAAAGCATTGGAGCTGGCAGTGGCAGCGTAGCAGAGAGGGTTCTAAATTTATTTAAAAGCATCAGTGGGCTGAGCAACACATGCTGTGCAGTCCTCTCTAGGTATTAATGTATGCTGAACACTCTAACCATGGAACTAACAAAAAATCCCCTCTTGTGAATATATAGAAATGGAAGTTCCAATCTAGCATAATAGATGCTAGGGTTTTTTTTTTGTCAATAATGAGACATTCTAAAAGAAATAAGTGGAAAACTCATTGGGCAGATAATGTCCAGAATTATATTCTGGCTATTATATGTATTATATTGATAAAAGTCCACATTTGTTAGATTGTATTGATGCTTTATTCGTTTTGTGCATTCAGGCACCTTGACAATTATTTTTAATCAGGAAGTTGAAGTGTATAAAGTAAAAGAGATCCTAGGGGGACAATATTGACAGCCAAAGAATTGTTTGATTGTGGTTCAGATAAGCTATTTTGACAGCGACAGTGAAAGGCAGCTAATGGAGAATACTTTGCAGCATGAGTAAACATTAGTGATGGATGCTTTCAACATAATAAAAGCTGTTAAATAGAAGATCTTACACTAGTGTCTTCCATAGAGATAGATCCATATGGGACCTGAATATGACTACCTGCATTGTACTGATATAGAAAGGAACTATTTAAGGATATTCCATTTACTTAGTGGACAAAAGATGTTATGTTCATGCCCATCATCATGTCGGATTTTAGATAAAAACCTGGAAGTGGGAGGAGATGTTCTGTCTATTTCTCACCTGTGCTACAGGCTGCTGTTGGCAATAAGATTAATATTTCATAAGAAGATATATTATTTTTCTACCTACTGGATTTAAACACACAGTAAACATTACTATTTTATTTATTTATTTTTATTCAGTAGTAAAAGCAAAAATAAACTCATTGAACAGGTTTCTTCCCTGTTTGTACAAAAACTAAAACTGAAGTTAGGTCGGACAGAGTAGGAAGGTTTGTCTTTTCTATCCAAACTTACTTGTATAGAATTCCTGGTCATTCGTTACTATCAAGTGAATTGTTCTTACTGTTAGCAATGGTGTTTTGACACTGCATACAGTATAATTGCCTTGATAATTTAATTATTAAAATCCTCTTTTTCAGAAACATTAGATTAGTATTTTGAATATTTCTGTCCTTTTATATTGTAGATAAAGCAAGTTATACTTTATGGAAAGGGCAACTTTTAAACAAAGGAAAGCTTGTTTGTCATGCTGCTTTGATATCTGAAAAACGCCCTACGCTTCCCTGCAAGCTGTAAGTATTCATAACCAGACCTGAAATCAGTTTGAATTGACTAGATTATCTAAAATTTTGAAAGCCTAGAACAGTGATGGCGAACCTTTTAGAGATCGAGTGCCCAAAAACTGGCCTCGCCCCTGTTCCACCCCCTGCCCCGCCCCTACCCCGCCTGCCCGCAGGGCCACTCACCGCCTCCAGGGCCCGCCGCAGATCGCCCAGGCAGCCCAGCAGCACCATGGCGGCCACGCCCTCTTCCCGTGCCCTGCAGCATCAACCGCGATGGGGCGTGAGGGAAGTCTTGTCTACGCTGCCTGGCTGCCATGTCCTTGGCTGCGCTACTCCGCGTGGGCCACGCCTGGGGGCAACTCTCCTCCAGGAGGGCTGCTGGTAGGGTCACGGGGGGAGGCAAGGCTGGGGCAACGGCACGTGTGCCCACAGAGAGGGCTCCAAGTGCTGCCTCTTGGCACCAGTGCCTTAGGTTCGCCACCACTGGACTAGAACATTCTAGCTCTGCACAGTATTAGTAATTTTATTTTTACCTGCTAAAATACATTTCTAGCTTCCTTAGATCTCACTGCTACCCAGGTTGTATACAAGACCCAAGAACAATTTATTAAGACAGAATTCATTGAAGAAATTAATACAACAGCAAGCATATGTACACACGGGTAAATTTTAATCTTACCCCCAAAATAGCTTCCTATAGAGGAAGGATATACAATACAGGATCAACAAAAGTAGGAGAAGTACTCTGTGATACACAGTCAACAATCAGTGATGTACTTGCAAGTTCTACCAGTAAGCCTGGAAGGCATGTATATACAATGAACTAATCTGATGAACAACTTTTTGCTTAAGTGCAAGTCCCAATCTTACTTTGACTGTTCTATGTTGGCTCAGGAGGCCAATCCCCCATAGTCTAGAACGGGGGTAGGCAACCTTGGCTCTTTTATGACTCGTGGACTTCAACTCCCAGAATACTGGCTCAGGAATTCTGGGAGTTGAAGTCCACGAATCATAACAGAGCCAAGGTTGCCTACCCCTGGTCTAGAACCACTTGTTTATTTTGTTTTTTAATCCCACTTCTGCAGAAAAGCAAGGTGGCACCGAGTTTTTCAGCACAACACCCCTATGAGATGTATGTTAGACTGAGAGAAAGTGACTAGCCTGAAGGTCACCTGTGAGCTTACATGGCTAAGGGTGGATTTGAAGCTGAGTGTTCCCAGTCCAAGTCCAGCATTATAAACTTTTATGCTTTAGTGGCTATATATGCAGTCTTCTCGCTGTTCTGGTCTTCGGGACTGTATGTGTGTGTGTGATTTCTAATTATGAATTAGTTTCTATGACATGGACCTAACTTATCTTAGTTAGGTGTAGATCCAGTGATATTTACCAGCTGGCATGCCTGCTTGAGATCTTAGCCTCCTTGGATTTCCAGGCACCCATTGTCAATTTTATTTTTTTTGCCTTTTCAGAAGAAGGATTCACAAATTTACCCGCATCAGTTGGTTTCTGTAGTTTTGTCCCCAGTCCATCGGTGGTTGTTAATCTTGTTATCTTGCATTCAGAGCCTACAGTCAAGTTTGCCTCAAACTGTCTGTCTGTCTACTGAGTCTTGCTACCCTCACATTTTCTACACAAACTTGGTTGCAACTTTTTTCTTAATCCGATTCTTGGTAAACAGTTTTTGCACAGTTCCAGATTTTCCTTTTAGGGTATGAAAGAAAAAAACCCAGTTTTGACTAAAACAAAAGAGTAATGAAATCTTAATATTTTTTTCTTCTATCACTACTAGTCCTGAAAAGCTTGATGTTGAAATGGTAATCAGCTTTGAAAATTTGGCTCAGAAATTATCATCACGAGTGTTGGCTAAAGAAACTTATTTGGGAGAAAGGGAAGGTAAGAACTTTTTCTAAGTTAAGGAAAGCAAGATATACTAATATAATTATTCTTTTTAAAAGATTACTAGTTAAATGGAGAGTTTAGAATGATTGAGCAGTACTATAATTGTTAGAACACAAAAGGAGAAAACTCTAGTTAGGAGGGAGGAGTATGTAGCTGGTCATAAACTGGAGTTGGTGGCAAATGATTGGAGTGCTTAGTGACATCCATCTGTTTAAAAAGAGGGAAAATGGAGATAATTGTAATTTGTATGTATATATAACAAGCAATCCTAACAGTGTTGCTGCTAGGATTCACAGAACATTTAACTGAAAAAAAGTATTTCCTCCAAAATAGCAAACAACTTTTTCTTTATTTGATGGGATGTGGATTGGAGGAGATGTACTTTCAAATTCTTAAGGGAGTTCATCTGAAGATCAAGAGAATGGGAAGAAAATTCACACTTTTCTCTCCTCACCAATTCCATTATATTCCATTATACTGTTATGTAAAATAAGACCTGATTTCAGTTAAGTCTTCAGTGAGTTTTAATTTGGAGATCAGCAATCAGGTGTACTTATTTCCAGCAACAGAGAAAGCTGCAGTGACGCACAGTCCAGTTACAGGTCCTTAATTACAATCTTAAGCCTTCTTTAGTTGTCTCTCATTGATAGCAATCAGATGAGAATGCCTTCCTTACAGTGTTATGGGCTGCCTAGATCCATATTGCTTCACTTCTAAACTCCAACCACTAGGTCAGTCCATCCAGTCTTAAGTCGGTAATAACAGCAATGTGACTATCATTGCCTTCTATACTGTCTAGAGCAGGGGTCTCCAATCCCCGCATGCCAGAGACCGGGCTGTGCAAACAAGCAAAGTCCCATCTGCAGGATGCAGGCAGCAGGTGAAACCATGCCCCCTCCGGTCTGTGGAAAAACCTCTCTCCACGGAAGCAGTCCCTGGTGCCCAAAAGGTTGGGGGCCTCTGGTCTAGAGCAGGGGACAAAAAATCAGTAGACAACACTTCAGTTGCATGGCTCAGTGTAGCACGAAACACTTAATGTCATTTGAAACACCAGTTTTGTTTCAGGCTTAAAACATTCTAGATGGCTCTTTTGAATTCAGACCATTTTGAACACCTTAGTAATGACTATAGTCCACAACATCACATTGCTTAATGTTGAGTTAGATTTTGTACATTTTTTTTAAAGAGAATTTCATGGAAGGGAACTTCCCCAATCTCTTGTTCTCTTGTGGGATTAGAGAAGTGAGAGATGAGCCATTTTGAGCCAATGTAATGTAGAACTTGCCCTGGACAGTTCTTTCCAAAAACGAGTGGTTCCCCATTGCTGAAGAGTACCTTCCTTCCAGTCCTATCCTATTCAAGCAGATTTATTTTGTTTGTTTGTTAAATTTATTCCCATAGAATTTGCTTATTGAGGGAGGAAAGGGGAGGAAAATTCTCTTATGTGATGTTTTTTAGACTCATTGTACTAACTTTGTTCTCTAATGAGATGGCTTATTGACAGCCCTTTTTTTCTATATTCTCAGTGTTTAAGAATGGCATGTATTGTAGTCTGTTTGAAGTTGTGGAAAAGACTAGATCGGGAAGCAATTTGGAAGGTTTACTTCAGAAGCTAGAGACAGACAACCTGGTGAGTATAGATTTTTTTCTATACTTTTATTGTATGCATATTTGGAAATTTCAAAACAACATGACCTGTGGTTTTTTTTGAAATTACAGCATGAACAAAACTTGTTTTGTGTTATACTTTAATTCCATTCCTAATTTAAATGTCTTTTTTGTAGGTTATTTTAAAACCACTTGTAGATGGAGGATATCTCTTGCTTCTTTCTCCTTATCAAATGGCTTCCCCATATGGTATGCAAATGCTATGTCTTTCTTGAGCAATTGCTTTGAGTAGTACAGTGATGGCGAACCTTTTAGAGACCGAGTGCCCAGACTGCAACCCAAAACCCATTTATGTATTGTCGGGTGCCGGGTGGGCGTGGCTGCGGTGGTAACGGCAGACTGGGTGGGACTAAAAAGTTCAATCAATCAATTCCAACTTTGCGAGATCTTTTTTTCCCCGCGAGAAGTTGAAATTGATTGATTGAACCTTTTTTTTTGCACACAGCAGCGGAGGCCTAAAGCGAAAAGGTTTTATAAAACCCAGCTGAAGGCCTCTGCATGCCCACAGAGAGGGCTCTGCGTGCCACCGGTTCGCCACCACGGGAGTAGTATTTTGCTATCTTTTAACATTTATTTTCTCTTTTATTCCACTTCCCCTTTATATTTTAATCAGATAATCGAACAGGAAGACCTCGGGTTTTGAAAGCATTGTTTCTATTTCAAAAGCCTAGAAATTTAATGACTACAGGTAATTTTTTCAGTATTTAATGTGGAGGTATGTCCATTGTTAATTATTGTTGTATTTCTGACACAATAACAGTAATGCCAAGTTGCAGATCCAGCCTTGGATTATAGTGAAGCCAGACTTGATTTTCATCTCTAAAGTAGGCTGGAGTTCTAGTGGCCACGAGTGCTAGCCCAGCAGTGGGCAGGAAGGAGAAAATTTGTTAACTATTATCAAAAGATAATCAAAAGATTATAGCTGCAACTGACTTTTCTTAGAACCAGTGCGCATTCATAATGTTTGGTACTTTTGTTTGATAAAGCTGACGGTGGTAAAGCCCTTAGATTACAGTAAGGGAAAAAAATAATAGTCAAAATATTTTCTTACCTTTTCCTTTCCTTAAGGCCTGAGGAAAAAGTGGTGAAATCTTGAAAGAAAAACCTAACTTAGTTAACTCCTATGAATATCTTTAAATGCTGCATTTGCTGTATTTAAATGTGTCTTAACTAGTTTGCTTACTATAAGCCAATCCCATCATTTCTAAAGCAGCTTTCCTCCTTACGGGATTATGGGGTATAATTTCCTGACTCTGTAATTAAAGTGTTGGAGTGGTATCCTTAGAATAAATCTGCAGCAAAGTCTTTATCTTATGAGAAAAGGGGATTACTTCTTAAGGTGGCTAGAATGCAGTGAATTTTATGTGGAACATGGGAGGTATTGAACGCTGATTCAAGAAAGAAAGGAGAGAATCTCACCCTTTCTCCTACCTCAGTTAGCAAGGAAGAACATGTTATCTACAATCTTAGTTGTCAATGAAGAGCAAAAAGGAAGACAGAATCCAAGTGGATTCAGAAGAGGGAAGAAGCAAAGTTAAAGAGAGGGTTTTTTAAAAAAGTTTTGTCCATGTAAGTCATTGCTAACTCCTAGTGACTGCCTGGACTAGTTTCTGCAATTTTCTTGGCAAGATTTTGGAAATGGCTATTGTCTGCTTCCTGGGATGGAATGGTATGACTGACTTGAGATCATCCAGCTGCCTTTATGCCTACTTAAGGTGGATTAGACCTCACGGTCTTCAATTTCCAGCCCTGATACCTTACCTTCATCAATGGCTCTCTGGGTCAAATTTGTTATATTAAAAATGCTTACTGGAATTAAAGTGGTAGACTAAATAAAGGCTGAGCGCATTGTGAATGATAAATTATCAGTGTAAGTAAATAATATCACATTCTCCACTCTGCTTTACCATAAGTTTATAAAAAGAAAAATTTGACATTTCAGAATTAACTCCCCTAAACTTCATACGTCTAGAACAATCTTCATAATTGTTATCTGGCAAAGTATTAAAAAGAAATCTGTAACTAAGCTTCTGATTTAATTAATATAACCAGTACAAAATTAATTACATAAACTAAATGATTCATGAAATAGTTATACATTTCTTCAAGCTAATATAGCTGGCCACGCAGAATCACAAGCTGAATTTAGAGCACCAACATAGTTATCCTTTTAATAATATCTATTGTAGGGATAAACAATACATTTCCAGTATATCTTCCTTTTTGTCAGGTTCATGAGTAGTTTTTAGTTTTTGAAGTTTAACTTTTTTCATATTTAATATGTTCTGAGTTGACCTACACTGTATCGTAGGACACTACTTGGCAAATTATCTATGTAATTTAGAAATAGCATTTTAGCTGGTACCTTCTAAGCAAATATTTCTATATTGATCTCTTTAGTACATCTAAGAATGCTTGTTAACTGATTAAGTTTCAGAACAAAATCTGTATAATTACAGCTATTAAAAAAATGATATATTGATTATTTCACTAGCATGTGTGTGGAAGTATGTATCAAATAAGCATGTATTAATTAGTATGACAACACAAGTTGATGGATAGGTAAATTGAAAATACTTATAAATGAAATTGTGTGCTGTTAAATGGTACAGCATTTATTAATTAAAAGGCTTTATGTCCGTTCCAAAATTATTTCCGTAATCAGTGAGAACATTGCATTTAATAAAAACTAGCAACAAAACCAGACTTTTGAAATTCAGTCTTCCAGTAAAGCAGTAACAAATACTGGTATAAAGAAATAGCAATCCAATAAACAATCTATATCAGTGATGGCGAACGTTTTAGAGATCGAGTGCCCAAACTGCAACCTAAAACCCACTTATGCATTGTCGGGTGCCGGGTGGGTGTGGCCCATTGGGTGGGCGTGGCTGCAGTGGTAACAGCAGTGGGTGGGACTAAAAAGTTCAATCAATCAATTCCAACTTTGCAAGATCTTTTTTTTCCCCGCAAGAAGTTGAAATTGACTGATTGAAACTTTTTTTTGTACACGGCGGCAGATGCCTAAAGCGAAAAGGTTTTATAAAACCCAGCTGAAGACTAGGACTGGGGCGACGGCGTGCGTGCCCACAGAGAGGGCTCTGAGTGCCGCCTCTGGCACCCGTGCCATAGGTTCGCCACCACTGATCTATATTGTAAGCATTTTTTTTCACACTTTGTATTATATGTATGCATATAATACAGAGGTTTGTCAAATTCTTGTTTGAAGTACTAAGTATAGTGTTGAAAAAGCACATTTTTCCATGGCTGCCCATCCCCATTATCCTTCCTGATGAACATGTGAAAAATATCTCAGGTTTTTATCTTAAAGTACAAGCAGAATAGGAATCCCAAGATAGATTTTGAGCATGTTATGTTTCTTCAGCGTAACCTATTTTAGTTGCTATTAAGTAAAATGTTGAGGGAGAAATGCATGTGTTAATTCCACTAAGCAAAGGCAGATTGTGTAAGTTTATTCAGGGAACGGTGGAAGACATCGTATTGCTTACTGATTTTTTTCATTTCCCCCCCTTTTTAAATCCTATTCTGAACATAGTGCACAAAAGTGATCAGAAAAATGAGAATACATTGGTATTGGATGAAACGCATGAAGTTATACCAGAGCTTCCAAGATTTATCCAGTCATTGCATTATGCATACGTACATTCTCGCAAAGATTCTAAGTCTGACTTGAATATTTTGATGGAAAAATATATAAAGGACTATTTTAAACGATACAGTAAATATAAAGAATTTGTTTTATATCAATATAAAGGAAACTTGGATGAGAAAACATTTCTGTATTCTGGTCCTAAAAATAAATCCCATCTTGAGAACTGTTTGCAGTCCTATATTTTTGGTTCAGAAGCATACCAGATTCCTATTTCTAAAATGAAGAAAATAATGGACAGTAATAGAAAACCTCAGCAGTTCAGTCCTGTTTCAGATTATGAAGCCCTGGAAGATGAATCTGATTTTACAAGAAGAAAAAAAGCTGGCAAAAGAAATGGATCAAAATATGAAAGTTTAGTTGCCAAAAGAAAGTCTGTTCACTCTGGAGATCGTGATAGAGGAAATATTGAAGATCTGATTAATTTAATTCATTATACAAAGAAACATGTAGACAGAGAATCTGACTCAGAAGACAATAAAAATGAAAGCAGGCGGAAACGAAAATGTGGAAGTAAAGGAGAGAGCCCACAAAAGCAGTTAAAAATGAGCAATACATTAGAAAACTATGAAGGTAAGAATGTCTGTATTAACTGAAGAGTTTAGGAAAATATAAATCTAATTGTTATAGCATGTTTCTTACACTTTGAATCTTAATGCAAATTAAAAATCGCTCATATCGAATGACTGCATTTTACATTCATACAGTTTTTATTGCTTGTATTAGTTAAAATTCAGCATTTTGGTTATTATGTGGATTGGCATTGGGCACATTCGATCAGTTTTTGTGGGTATGGAATCTGCAGTGCAGAAGATTTAACTCCCTGACATTTAAGTAAGTAAAAATCCCCATTCCTGGCTATTGCATGGAAATGTCCGTGTTGTCTTTCTGGCAATAATATACTCTTAGTAGTTTGCAACTGTTGCCTTTTGGAGATTTTTTTTTTTTAAATTTCCCAATCTAGTCAGCAAATGTGAGATTTCCTGGTGATCTCTCCTGTAGGTACTACCCAAGTCAGATTTCTTGGGCTTAGCTGTTCATTAAAAATATCCAAGCAAGTTGTTGGGCTTGAAAATCGGTATAAATGTAACTGCTGATATTTTATGCAAAGAGCACATCCATTTTTGTCTTTGAATACTTTTTTCACTAGGCTCAAAATGTAGAATATTAGAAATGTGTTTTCTTGTGTGTATCATATCCATCAATTGATGGATAGTAGAAAGCTTTTAGCATAATAATTGTTTTTTCTGTATATTTTTACCCCTACCCCAGCTGGACTTTTAGATGACAGAGCACCAGAATCACTTCTTTCGATGATAGCTGATCTTGGTGGGCGTGATACCGATTTGAGACAACAGAATGTTGCTGATCCTCCAATTACTGACCTATCTGGTGTTTTGAAATTACTTTCGGAAGTGCTTACGAATGCGGATTTTCAAACAGCAAGATTGGTTAAACAGGATTCAGTAGAAAATTATTCAAAGCAAACAGTTGAATACAATCCCATTTCACCAAAGATCAAGGAAGAACCTGAGCTTCCTATTACTACACATGAAAATACTCAGTTCAAGGATCCCCAAAGTCCAGTCACACTAGAAAAAAGTGCAACATGTTTGCCTAATTCTTTTGATGCCTCCTCTATTGAAACAGATCCAGATCATATACTACCGTTAAAAGTAAGAATGTTTGCATTTTGTAAATCTGTTGCAATTTAACTTCAAGAGCAATTAAAAACTCTCACAGTTAACAAAATCAGAGGACAGATCAGATTAGTAAAGCTAAAAATAATTGGTTAACATGAAACTTTGCTATATTGAACAATTGTGTTATACTAGTTAATGCCATTTTCAGTGGGAAAATCTAACTTGAATCTGAAGAACAAGTTAGTGACATAGCTCTTTTTCTATATAATTACATGCGTTTGTGTGCCTTTGACACAGTGTTGATTCTTAGTGCTGTTTTGCACAAGTCACTGCCGTTTTCCTGACAGTATTCCAGAAGTGGTTGCCACTGCCTGTTTTCGAGGGCTAAGGGAGAGTGACTGGCTCAAAGTCATCCAGGTGGTTTTGTGCCTAAGGCTGGATTAGACCTCATAGTCTCCCACTTTCTAGCCTGATGCCTTAACCACTACACCAAACTGGCTTTCCACATGACATTGTAGTTATTGTAACATTGAGTTTCTTGTTACTACTTCAGTCTTGGAGCCTAGGTACATAAAAAATATTGTTCCTTTTGGTGGAGACTTCTTTTTCATTGGCAAAATCAGCTCACCTTAAGTGGCAGTTCTTTATTATTTTTCCCCCCACTATTTGAGAGACAGGAAGGAAGGTAGACTAAAAGACTTGACTGCTAAAACAATGTACCTTTATTCCCATAGTAAGCTGAATAGTTTCCAAATTGGGGGAAAAAAATTCAGTGCTTGAAATGGAGACATTTGTAGGTACGTTTAGTTAGTGAAACCAGACTGATGCAGAAATAGGACAACATTAGAGCAGAATTCCTTTAGGAAGGGTTGTATATAAGTGAATTGAACATAGCTACGTTTAGGCAGCTCTGTGGAAGATACCTATCCAAAGTCCTGGTGATTTATTGCCAGTCATGTAGATATGCACTGAACTAGATGAATCAATCTAACTCCGTATAAAGCACTTCCTGTATTACAACCCTTGAAGTTCCATGTGGCTTGAATGCTCAATGTATGAACATATTTACATCAGGATTGCCAGGAGTAGATTTAAAATAATGAGCATCTATAGAGAAAGTAACAAAATAGGCACAAGCAAAAGTTTGACTAGGGCTTATTATCTGATTTGCTATGCTTGTCATGTACTGGCAGTTCGAGTGTTGAAGATGACTTTTTTACTCTCATACTATTTGTGACTGTGTTGGCTGTTTAGTCGGTAATGGGGAGAGGGCATAATCATTCCTTCATTGGAAGAGACCAAGAGATGAAATTGATCTTGGGAGCCTGGGAAGGGTTGCTTCCTCTAAAATAGCTTCTTTCCAGCTGAAACAAATAACACGTCCAGCTGAAATATATCTTATATAGTAAATAACTAAAAAGTATTGCTGGCGCTATCACCAGGCTGCAGTTTTGACAGTTGCTTTTCTTTTCTGTCTGAAAGTGACTTACCGTAATTCAAATGGTTGTACTTGAATTTCCTGAAAATAAGAGCCGCAGTAAATACAGATAGGGATATCACATTAGTGCTTAATTGATGATTTAAATTAATATAGTACAAAAATGTGTTAGTTTATGAACACTGTATATTAAAATGATTAAAATTAACAGTGTAACATTTGTATGTGTGTATATAAATACATACCCCTCACAGATGCACATGGACACAAACACATGCACTTATCATATGCTATATTAATATACATAGCACCATGTAATTAACAATTGAAATACTATGTATTTATTTAGGAAACAAGCACAGGAAGCATAAGCAGCTTTGATGGTTGTGCCAGTCCCTGTCCTAGCACACCCCTCGAACAGAATTATCATAGACAGCATTCCAACTCAAACA
>NW_015389331.1:29909-70984 GCF_001527695.2 Protobothrops mucrosquamatus
GATGCACATGGACACAAACACATGCACTTATCATATGCTATATTAATATACATAGCACCATGTAATTAACAATTGAAATACTATGTATTTATTTAGGAAACAAGCACAGGAAGCATAAGCAGCTTTGATGGTTGTGCCAGTCCCTGTCCTAGCACACCCCTCGAACAGAATTATCATAGACAGCATTCCAACTCAAACAATTCTGAGGCAACTGAAATACATTGGAAACTGATTCCCATCACAGGTGAGTAATAGGATAAGTATAAAGTTCAAATCTTTGTATCTTTTAGATATCCAGTTATAAGTATCATAGATGATATGGAATATTTTAAATAGTGTATTATCTCCAGGCTATTCAGCTAGTTCATAACAGTTTACAACAGGCACTTCTGTTAATGGAGACTTTATTTTGAGTCCTTTGTTTATTTATATTGTTGGTTCTTGGGGACATTTTTTTCAATATACTATTTTGAATTTAGCTAAAGTGCTCTGCAGTATTCAGTTGAGATGGAACAATGGAATTCTATGATTGTAGAAGACACTCAGGTTATGAATCTGTCCTTTCATTGTATTATTGCAGGAATAGCTAGCTTTAATGTTGGATGTAACATTGTCTAGAATCTAGATAGTTTGGAGGTCAATAATTTATTTTGGTATTTTCTTGCTATAGATGGTCAGCTGAACATAACATGGCATTACAAGTAACAAGTGCTATCATGAATACATATGCAACTAGGGACATACAGAACTTAAAAAAGATTTAAAAAGTTACATAGTTTCTAGGGTAGTGGTTCTATTCTGTAGTAAAAGAAGAAACTGGATTATGTGACAAGTTCAAGACTAGCATGTTTAATTATTTTCCTTTAGAATGAAATTGAACAAATATTTCTTCTACTGGTGGGGGGTAATTTTTGATAGAATTTTTGAATATAATGGCTTAATTGACTGGATTTGGTCTGCAGATTACTAAATAGTTTTTGTGATCTAAATCACTACATCTTACACCTATTGTACTTATTTAAGATAATGGGGGAACTCGGCAGAACATTTATAGATAAGTTCTGTTCCAATAATGTCATAAACACTATTGAATTCAGGACTGCCAAAAAAAATCTTTTGGCTCTAAAAAAATCTTTTAAAAAATGAAATTTCTCTCATTAACAGTTCATTTTAACCTGTTTTTTAAAAAAAATTCTGGAGCTGTGTAAAATCATGGCTATGCTAGTTTATGCAAAGAAAGGTTATATAAATTCTTCTGAGGCTAATTTCTCAAGGGTTCTTTTTAAAATGCAATTTGTTCAACAGGATGCCTTTTTAAAAATTGCTGTATCACATTAATTCATTTGAAGCCCAGTTTTCTTCTAAAATACTGTCTTGCTACTAAGAGATAAAACTTAGTAGCACTGTATTATGCTATTTCTGGATCTACTTGCTTTTAGTGGTGATTTCCATATTTATTTTTATGGACTAAATGCAAACTATTATCTCTATGTCTTTTTCAATGAACAATGTGTAATTATTGAAGTAATATGGGTGTGGAAGCAGCAGTAGCATGGTTGGGTAGCTCAAGCCTCTAGTACACCAGAAATGATTAACACAGGAATTTCCAGTCTGCTGGTTCTTGCAGTGTTTATAGATATAATCAGTTCTGGAATTCAAATCTTGAATGAAAAGACAATTCCATGAGATCCAAAGATACTTGAAATTAATAATTCATACTTTTATATTCTCTGACATGGGCTAATTATTTTAATTGGTTTATAGAACAAAAAGTGTGAAAGGATGTACTTTATATATATTGAGAAACTCTAAACTTGCTAACTGCTGCTCTCCCTCAGGAGGGGTAGGAAGAGTTCCTGAGGATCAACTGAGAAAGCATGGAGATAACCAAACAGGTGAGAAGGATGGTCTTTACTGCCTATGCCCATTGCTATCCAGGTAGCTGAAAAGGAAGCCTGTTCTCAGCATTAAATTTTCAGAAGACTGTAAAACCAAACAGTTTTACACATAATTGCGGAAATTAATCCACTGAAGCAAGTATATTCGGAGTTTGAAACTTGAGAAATGCAGCCCACTTAAAGTACCCATGCTCCTTCTTGTACTTGCGGCATGTCTCTTTATTATACGTGGTGCAATGGTCCCGTCTAAAACAGTATTTGTAATTACATAGTTTTTGGAGGTTATTTTGGGATTGCAAAGGGGTTTAGTATATATAGATAGAGAAATGTTAATGTATTTTAAACGGTATTCGTTTTTTTTATTTTTCCAGAAAAAAAACTGGGGGAGGCTTTCACATTGTTCTCACCTATTTAGTGTAGAGTTGCTTCTGAATTTGCATGTGGATAGATTTCCAGAAATTTGCTTGAGGAAGTACTCTTGCAAACCCAGGTGGCAGACTGGCCTGTTTCTTATTGAGGTAAAGGAGTCCCTGCAGGTTTTACTGTTAGTCGTTGCTGACTATAGGGTGTGTGTGTGCTCATCTTTGTTTCAAGGCCATTGAGCCAGCACTCTCCAAAGACATTTCCATGGTCTTGTGTCCAGCATGATGTCATGGAGTGCTGTTGCCTTCTCACCAAAGTGGTACCTATTTATCTGCTTGCATTTGCCTGCTTTTGAACTGCTGGGTTAGAAGGAGCTGGGGCAAGGACAGGAGCTCTCCCTGTTGCATGGTGCTCGGTCTTTCCAGCCGGCAAGCCTGTGTCTTAATCACTGAGCCACTATGCTGCCCTCCTCTTATCGCATTGGTAAATAAATATTTGGCAGTTTGGTTACTGTCCCTTGGGAAACACTTCTATTTGGAAAAAAAAAACCTATGTTCTTAGTCATAATATGGGAAGAAATAAAATGTTTCTTACCTGTTTGCATTTGGGGGAAGAAGCAATTTTTACATAGTTGAAGTAATAGTACTGATATTCATATATTTGTGACATTTGGAAATAAGATATTTTTTTATTTAGATGTGTATCTGAATATTTTACATTTGTATTCATCCGCAACACTAGAATTTGGTTCTTAATATGCTATCATAATTGAGCTTATACTAATAAACTAGCATATAATTTAAGGGATCCCTTAATTTTATTAAAATTTTGAATATTTAATGTGTTAGGTTTTGAAAATTCACTGAAGTCACTTTGCTTTCTATATACTAGATCAGCGGCTCCTAACCTTTTCTATACCCCACATCCCTAGAATGCTTCTGATATATTCTCACACCCCTTACAAAAGTTCAAAATAATGGCAACAAATTATGCATATACACTATAATTTTGAAAACTCACGTTTTTGCACCCCCTGGAATATCGTCTCACACCCCTGGTTGGGAACCCCTGTACTAAGTCATGTTAACTATAAAGTATAAATATGTAGAAAATAGTTTCAGAACAGAATAACAGTTGGAAGGGACCTTGAAGCTCTTCTAGTCCAATCTCTTCTTAAAAACTTCCAGTATCATAGCATTCACAACTTCTGGAGGCAAGTTGTTCCACTGATTAATTGTTCTAACTGTCAGCAAATTTCTCCTTAGTTCTAGGTTGATTATCTCTTTGATTGGTTTTTATCCATTGCTTCTTGTCTTACCTTCAGGTGCTTTGGAGAATAGGTTGACTCTCTCTCTTTAGGGTATCTGATATTTAAATTATGCTGCCAATGCTCCTGGAGATAGCAAGCATCCTTCAAGATTAATGGCCAATTGATAGTCTGATTCTACATTAATATGCTTAGTTCCTCTTTACGTTGGTGGCCATCACCAAATCTGACAGTGAATTGCAGTTTAATTATGCTTTGAATAAAGAAATACTTCCTTTTATCTGTTCTGAAACTCTCGGCTTTTAGAAATAATAACTAAAGGTATTCCTTGATTTACAACTGTAATTAAACCCAGAATTATGGTTGGAAGGGGTCACTGTGCCTGATTTTTATGACCTTTTTTGTGGCAATTGTTAAGTGAACGCCCTGGTCATTAAACAATTACATTATACCCAATGGGCACTTTTTGCTGAAAACCAGAAGTAAACTCTGAAAACTAGCAAAAATCATGGTCATGTGACCGCAGGTTGCTGCAAACAGCTGTAAATGTGAGCTGGTTGATAAATGTTCAAAATGTGATCATGTGACCATTGGGGTGTGTGTATAAGTAGCTCTAAGAAATGGTGGCTAAGCCACAGATGTTAAGTGAGAACTACTTGCACAAGTTACAAGTTTATGAAGAAGGGAGAGAATATTATTTTGATCCTCATATGGACATCTAGCCATTTCTTCCTTTCTGCTTACTTCTGCTTTAAGAAATGCTACAGTCTTGTATAAGAGTTATCATCGTCAGATCTACCTGATCTTGTTATTGCATTTCTTTGCATCTTTTTGAGCTCTACAACAGCAGTCTCTAATCTTTCTGGCAGCAACGGTAGGGGGGAAGGGTTGGTTTCATGTGTGCACCCTAGACTCCGCACATGCGCAAATGAAGCTTCATGTACTTGCCCAACACTTCCGTGGCCCGGTTCCCAACAGGTCACAGACCAGTATTGGTCCGCAGCCCCGGGGTTGGGGGCCCCTTCTCTACAATATCTTTGTTCAGATACAGTATTCTGTTTGGAATTGTACATAATACTCTTAAGTGTATTGTAGATGCTCATTAATAGTATTACTGTATTAAACATTTATGTTCAGTTTGTAATGATTCCACACTTCGAGTTGTTTTATTGATAGTACCTGCATTCTAGGATGACATTTTCTTTAACTTATTTGCCATTAATCCAACTTACCTTAACTGATCAGTTACTGGCAGCCCAGATTCATTATGCCATTATTTGTATATATGTGAAGTTTGCAATGTTTCTGTGTAGTGTATGGATGTTTTTGTCTATTTATACATCACTTTGCACCAAGTTGTTTAACTACTTTTATCATGTTGAGACCCATTTGCTGAGTAGTACCTGTACTGGCTGCTGGAAATACATTATATAGAAGTTTGTCACTGAAAATTTTATAAGAACTTTTTGTTTTGAAATGATTCTTCTCATGATCTGTTAAGTTAATAATCATAAAGTTGAAGCAAAACTTTTTGAAATCCCACCCCCACCATTTACATGTGCAAAAATTAACTTGATGAAAGCATCTGGAAGCATCTTAATGAAAGATTCCATTTGAATGCTTATATAGCATGTATGTTTGTACTGTGTCATATCAGATTTAATGAAGTTTAATAGTCTTTATTTTTAATGATGATGATGATGGAAGGGACCTTGGAGGTCATCTAGTTCAACCCCCTGCTCAGGCAGGAAACCCTATACCATTTCAGATAAATGGCTGTCCAGTCTCTTCTTAAAAACTTCCAGTGTTGGAGCATTCACAGCTTCTGGAGGCAGGTTGTTCCACTGGTTAATTGTTCTAACTGTCAGGAAGTTTCTCCTTAGTTCTAGGTTGCTTCTCTCTTTGGTTAGTTTCCATTTGTTGCTTCTTGTCCTCCCTTCAGGTGCTTTGGAGAATAGCTTGACTCCTTCTCTTCATTAGACTAGACATTCCCAATTCCAGCAACTGTTCCTTATATGTTTTAGCCTCCAGTCCCCTGATCATCTTTGTTGCTCTTCTCTGTACTCTTTCTAGAGTCTCAATATCTTTTTTACATTTTGGTGATGAAAACTGGATGCAGTATTCCAAGTGTGGCCTTACCAAGGCATTGTAAAGTGGTATTAACACTTCACATGATCTTGATTCTATCCCTCTGTTAATGCAGCCTAGCACTGTGTTGACTTTTTTGGCAGCTGCAGCACACTGCTGGCTCATATTTAAGTGATTGTCCACTAGGACTCCAAGATCCCTCTCACAATTGCTACTATTGAGCAAGGTACCACCTATCTATACCTGTGCATTGGTTTTTTCTTACCTTACTTTTTTCACCATTGAATTTCATTTTGTTAGATAGTTCCCAATGTTCAAGTCTGTCAAGAACCTTCTGTATCTTAAGTCTATCTTCTGAAGTGTTGGCTATTCCTACCAGCTTAGTGTCGTCTGCAAATTTAATGAGTTTCCCATCTATCCCCTCGTCCAAATCATTGGTGAAGATGTTGAAGAGCATTGGGCCCAGAACAGAGCCCTGGGGCACCCCACTACACACTTCCCTCCATGTAGATGCAGTTCCATTGAGGACCACACGCTGAGTACCGCTACGAATCCATCTGGTGGTGATGCTGTCTAACCTATATTTTTCTATCTTATCAAGTAGTAGGTTGTGATTTACTGCTTTTTGCTATTAAGTGCTGCTATTGGGATAGGCCTTATGCAATATCCTGAAAGGTTTAGTTCAGCATTTGAGAGTTGATCATCATTTTTCCCCAAAGTACTCTTTTGGGGAGAAGCTTGTTGAGTTTGTTGAGTTACTTTTGGACAACTTCTGAAGGTCTTATAGTATGTTCCATGGGACATAATAACTAGAACTATTTCCTCTTTCCGTTTTTGCAAATCAACAACCGTACTTCATCCAGAAAGCAACATAAGCTGCTCTTTCCTTTCAAATTAAATTTGTAAACTTGCCTTCTTTTTTCCTTTCTCTGTAAAATAGCCAAAGTAATCATCTCCTTCTCATTCATGGTGCTGAGAAAATGCAGATAACCTGGTTGCTTCAATTCTTTACTCTGTATTTGTATAAAATTGGCAAAGTAATCCAAATGGTATGATTAATGTTTTATGCATTGAGGGCTTTGCATTTTTATGTATTTTTCCTGTTTGGGTTTTTAAAAGTAATTTGTGCTGACTTAGCTGATAAATATGAAAAACATCAAATGATGATAATAATTCTGCATTATGCCATAGAACTAGCATTCCCTATCTGGTATAAATGCCTTGCTAATAAAGTCATAGGTGTAAGATTGGCTACTAGAACATTGGCTATTAGAAGGAATTGCATTGGGTTAATAAGTTTGTTTCACTGTTGAAACTAAGTACTATGGCAGCAGGAACTATGAAATTGTGGTGACACTGAAATGTTGATAAGCAGTTATATTGGACATGAGATGTATCTTAAATTAATTAGGATACATCTGTTAGGTTTAATTTATTGTTACTAATATATAGGTTTATAAGACAATATAATACTGAAAATGTAGCTGATATCTAACTTGAAAAAATGTACTGTGAATATATATGTATGTATGCCTATTGTGCTATTTGTTTTGTGTAAGGAGGTAAGAAAGCTTAGAAAAAGTCTGAATTAGCTAATGAAATTAAAGGCACGCTATAATAAACAGAAAGGGAAAGTCGTTAAAACACTTTTCTATGTCTTTCCTTGTAAAATATTCTTGCTTCCACCCCATCCATACATTTTATTTGTTTATTTAATTTAGAGCAGAGATGTGTATGTATGTACGTATATATGTATGCTGTGCATAGAATATATATGTAGTCTAAAAGGGAAGACCATATGCAACAACAAAAGAAAAACCTACAAAAGCTCAATAACCAAGCTATCCTAAGACCATGGAGAACAGCCAGATTTTCATGGACTTTCAAAATGTCAGGGTGGGAGTTACACAGATCTCTGAGTGGGGAAGGGGGGATACAATTCCAGAGGGTAGAAACCATGGCAGAGAAGACACAAGTTTAGTTCCTGATAGTTCCTGCACTGTTTCACCAAGGGGACTCAGAGTACAGCTCCATATATTGTCTTTTTTTTTTAAAGATAGTTTTATGAAGGTTTATTCGGCATTAAATACAATGAAAATAAAGATCAATTTCTATTTTTTTTTTAAAAAAAGGAAGGGGAAATGCAAGATAAGGAAAACTTCTGACACTTTCCAACATACTAATGCATTTACAATCTCATTTTTTTACATTAACATTTAATAATTGTATAGTTATAGGCTGGCTTATAATAATGATCTTCAAACTAAATTTTAATTTTTTTCCTATTTCAAGCATAAAAACCAGAGCAATATCCCAATAGAAACATGACCAAATAAAATCTTTGTTTAAAATAGTTTACCTCATCATCTTAACCAAATCCATTTTGGTTCATCTTCTAATGCATCTTTTTAAACTTCCTTTTAACGTATATATTTTCAAATTCACTTTTAATAATACTTTGCAAACTTTAGAAATTACTCAAATGTTATACATTAAAAAAGAAAGATCATTTCATTTTCTTTCCTTTTTTTGAGCATACTTTCCAAATTTAATTTCAATAATCATTTTAAACCCCCTTTATAAGCACAAAACAGTGTGTTTTAATTATGTCTATCAGACCAATAACCCTAACCCAGCTTATCTAATTAAATTGAAGTCACTCCCTCCAGCTTGTCCCCATGCAGTAAAATCTCTTTCTTCTTCAAAATGTCTGTTAAATATGAACTTAGCTTTTTCTCAAGAGACTCTCCAATATGATTTTTAAAACAAATATGTAAACATTGTCCATTTCCATTTCAGTTTTGAAGTGGAGATACCAAACTTGTTCTCTTGAGGATTGTAGATTTCCTTGCAACTCTTCTTCTAACTGTATTGGAGGACTTACAATTAAATCATCTTAATACTAAACACTGTTGGTGTCAGATTTATATTCTAAAATTACAGTTAAATCCTTTGTATTGTCAAATACTTATGCAATAACCTCAGTAGCTTGTTAATGTTCTGCACTCGGTTGCATCTCTAGATTATTCATCTTTCTCCCTCCATATTACTTGAGTAATTTGGCCCTCTTGCTCTTGTTTCATGACATCTTATGAACATAGTTGATCTATAAAGCAAATTGTTTTATTTAAATACTGTTCCAAAATACATTTTTGCAGTCTATGTTTCAAATACTTTATAAATTCAACTCTGTTATTTCTGTGTCCATGGTTTTCTGAATACTTTTCACAGTCTCTGTTGTTTCTGAGCCCATATTTACTGCTTTGAAAATAAATTCCTTTTATGACTTTAAAGTATTTAGAATCGGTTTCTTCAGAATGTTTTCCACAGTCTTTATGAGTTCATCAAACCTTTTAGAAAAAAATGCATATTGCTAGACAGTCTCTTCCCCCCTTCCCCAAATGTCAGCCTTTCTCTAATCTGATATGTTGTTGCTCAATGTAGTAGATAAGTAAAGCAGGGAAAACACAAAAAGAACAAAGAGGATATTTTCTGACTATTTTGATGTTAAGACTTTTTGCAGGTTACTAAAATGAAGATTCCCTGCAGTGAATAGTCTTATGTATTATTGACTATTCACTGCAGGGAATCTGCATTTTAGTAATAATACATAATTTAAATATAAACACTTTCATCATTCAAAGAAATGTGCCGAGGTAAAGCAGAAGCTGATAAGAACAGACAAATAAACCAAAAAGAGCAGAAAAAAACAGAAGGAACCTAGCAGGGGTTTGAAATAAATCAGCATTCAGTCAGCCAATTAACATTTAAAGATAAAGAACTAAAGCAAAAGTTCAAAAAGTGAAATTAAAAGTCCCAGGTATGCTTATAAAAACATTCTGCCCTTAGGAAGAGATTAGGCTGTTCCACAAGGAGCTGCGGTCTTCAAGATTCCTGGGGGGGGGGAGAGGAGGGAGTCCCTTCAGCAGCCATCTTGGGGAGGAGAGAGCGCTTTCACATAATGCTTTTTAGTAGAGAAAGCATTGACTCTGCTGCCATTCTTGAATGTATCTATGCTGAATGCATATTATTTAGTGGCATCAATAGCACTGATAACTTTTGCAGATTGGCTGGTGAGCCAAAAGCATAAAGAAATCCAGTTTTATTTCAAGCATGTCTGCAATATTTTATGCGAAAAATCTGTAATCCAGAGACTACGTTGCAAGCCAACGTGCTGTTACTTACATTCCAACATCTATGTTTTGAGTAATATATTGACATATGCTTATAATAATGAATGTTTTTTGCAATATTTATCAATTAAATGACACTCAGAATACATTAATGTTGACAATACACTTATTCAGTGCATATTTTCAATATCTTTAGAGGTAATTTACCATTTTTTCTTCTATAGGCTTGAAGTCTCCAGATGAAATGTTTGCTTATTCAGCACCAAAGGATGCTTGTGAACATGATCCCCGCGTTATAAACAGGCCAAGAAGTTCTGATTATGAAGTTGCATACTGTGCCTTTTCAGACATACAGAAAGAAAGAATAGAAGATAAAATACACACAGGTCAAGAGGTGAAATCTGAAGAACAATGTGAATATGAAGCAAATAATTATGTATCAAGTAAGCATTCAGTAAGTGGAATAATAGAAACAGCCATATTAGAAGAGTACAACATTTTTACCAACAAGATTCAGGAAATTTTGCAGCAGAAGAACATTACGTATGTCAGTGGAATATCAAAACCTGTCATTTCAGCCCAGGAAAGGATTATGAGACTTTCTGAATTCATATGTTTACAAGCATCAGATATTGGTGTCCATAAATATGTAGAAAGACTAAGTGAAAAGCTCAACAGTGTTGCTTTGTCATGTTCTCATGGTGTCCAGAATGTGTCCTTTACTGGAAGCACTGGACCAGTTGATAATTCTGTTACCAGTAGTGGATTAAATTTGCCTCTGGAGGAGCCTGTGTCTTCCTCAAATGATTCTGAAGAACACTTTCCAGAGCCATCATGCAGCAGTGTAGAGGGAGATGTAGTCATCAATGAGCAGAATCAGTCAGTGGTTTTGGATACAGAAAAAGAACACAAGCCAGTGATTGCTAACATAGAAGAAAAGTTAACAGCTGAGCCAAAGGAATCTCCTGTTGATTGTTTACCAAAATCAGAGAAGATCTCAAAGCCTGTAGATAAATCAGATATTGGAACACAACCTGCTCTGGCTGGTTTTATTAGCCAGTTAAGACCTGAAGTGTTTGACAGCATTTTCAAAATTATTGAAGATGTACGAAAAAATACACTGAAATTCTACATTCATGAAGAACAAGAAAGTCTGCTTTGCAAAGAAATAAAGGTAAGCTTTGTACATGAGTGTATGTCAGTTATGTGCATCTGTTTCAGAAAATTGCAGTAATTGTACATGGGTAAGCCAGATTTATGTTTTTGCATGAGTGTTTTGTTAATGAAGTGATGCGTACAGCTAATAATAGCTATTTTTCCCATATATGTTAAAAATTGACAGGAAATCTGCAAATTAATAGTTTGCTGGAGTGAGAGGAACAAAAGAAATAAAAAAGCGTGGGCCACATAGATTTTAGAATTTCCATCTTTTCAGTAACGTACAGTATGTATATAGTAGTAGTTGTTTAAAACAAATAGAAAGTTTAAAAAGCTGTCTTTCTGTACAGATGTTTTACATAATGAAAGGGGTATTTTGTTGATGCACTACGTATGTGGCATATTTTAATGTGGCATTTGTTAGAATTTTATCCCACTTTTCTCCAAGAACTTAAGGTTCTCCTTTTTATTCTCATGGCAGCAAGTCTTTGAAATAGGGAGAGCTAAGAGTGAGCAATGGTCAAACACAAAGAGAATTTCTGTGACTAAAGGAATATTTATAAAATTGATCTCCCTAGTCCTTGTCCAACATCTGAACTGCTTCATATCATTAGCTTTCATACTGCAAGGCATGTGGTAGGCTGGAAAATTCAGTTTAAAATAATAATGTGCAGAGAGGATAGTGTATTAAAACAGATTTTTCAAAAAGTGGGTAAGCAAGATCAGTGAAAAAATATTGTAGCTAACTTGGTTTAGTTTCATTTTTGAATTGTTCCTTTTAGGTTTAATATTAATTGTATTACTTTTAACATTTTCTGTACTGGCTTTAGGAGTATCTTACTAAATTAGGTAATACAGAGTGCCATCCTGAGCAGTTCTTGAGAAAAAGAGCTGAACTGGATAAATTGCTTGTAATTATTCAAAATGAAGACATTGCTCATCTAATTCATAAGGTAAATGAAATGCACTTATTCTTGAATGTTCTATGTAAGGAACAGTGATTGGGGGGGATTTGTGCCAAAACGGAAATGTTCAATTTGGACAAGTTGGTATATATATATGGGCTGAAAATATTGGTCTCTCTCCTCCCCCCCAACCCTAACACCCCCCCATACAAAATGTAATTGTCTAGGACAGAAATGGTTGGGTGAGGGATAAGAGCAGGAAATGGCACATGTGGAGATCATTTTTTTATTTTATGCACATACTCTTTGTTATTTTATATATCCTTAAAAATGTAAGCCATATACTATCAATTCAAGATATTAATATAAATAAGGAATGCTATTGTTACTGAAGTGTCTAATTTTAACTAATTTATTTTATTGTACTAGCATCTCTTTCTATTTGCTTTTTTAAAATAGATACCATGTTTAGTATCTTTGAAGAGACTTTCATGTGTCAGTTTTGCTGGTGTTGAAAGTTTGGATGATGTGAAAAATCGTACTTACAATGACTTGTTTGTTTCTGGTGGCTTCATTGTATCGGATGAATCTGTTCTCAACCCAGAATCTGTCAGTGTTGGTAAGGCTCACATTCACTAAAGCATAGGGTAAACTCTACAAATTATTTATGTTCCTAATAGATCATTAATTTCTAAGGGCTCATATAGTCAAATATGGGTTTATAATTGAGGTTCTATTGTTTTACTTTATGCTAACCCTTTGAGAATTTTGTTATAAAATAATGCTGGGAAATTCTGTTCTTTAGGGCAAAATTCCTTATGTTACTTTAAAAATCTTCACTGGTATAGAAAATACTGTTCAGCAATTACAATTTTTGTAAAACAACTCATGCGGTAGTGCTGTTCAGAAGTAAGAAATAAATGTCCTCAATCTACATACATTTTCCACTTTATGTTTTATTGTTGCTCAGTTGAAAAGCCCCTGATTCCTTGGGCCCATCATTTACTTACTCCTGTGACTTTACAGATAGTCCTCAACCGCCAACCACTATTGGGTCTTGAATTTTGGTCATTAAATGATGTGGTTATTGAGTCATCATGTAACATGGTCCGATTTTATAACCATTTTTACTATAGTCATTAAGTGAATCCCACTTTCCCCATTGACTTTGCTTGTCAGAAACTTCCTGGAAAGGTCACAAATTGCTACCACAGGATGCTGCAACCATCATAAATGCGAGCCGGTTGCTAAGCATCTGAATTGTGATCCTGTGACTGTGAGAGTGATGTGACAATCATAACTTTGAGGGTAGGTCATAAGTCACTTTTTCAGTGCTCTTGTAACTTTAAACAGTCCTTAAATAAATAATCGTAGGTTGAGGACTACCTGTAATTAGCTGCAGTGTCTTGTACTTAAATGTAGATCAGTAATAATTATAGCGGTTACTAGAGACTCACATGCTCAGATCAATCCATCACATACTATACACATTTATATTAATCAAATGTTCTAACGCTGGCAATAGTATGCTGTTATGAAAATTTAGCATAAAAGGTGGATGCAGGGGAACAGGGAAAGAAGAAAACAAATAATGGGGAATGTTACTAATCTTTTTTTTAATACTTTAGTATTTATAGTATCTTCCAGAAAGCGATAAAAGAACCTTAATATAGAAAATTGGAATTTGCCAGTTCAATAAACTGAGTAGCTTTTAAACAGTTGCTATATTCTAATAAAATATGTTTACAGGGGAAATGTAATGTACATAAAACATGTAATAAAATTGTTTGGTTATAATCTTTTAATAGTTATTTCATTTGCTTTTCAATTTTTTTTTGAAAAAATTGTAAAATTAGCTTATTGATACAGTAAATGTCACAACTAAAGTTAACATAATGGGGAGACTCATAAATTTATTTGATTTTTAAAAATTAAGATTAACTTTTCCAAATGAAAGCCATTTTTTCTATCATGATTCTTATTTGAAGTCAGTAATTTTGTCCTGGATTTGTTCTAGCAACATGCTACTAATAAAAGCTGTGCTCAAGCATTGTGCTGTTTGTCTTGTACAAATTTATCTAATTCCTGTTTTAAATAATATAAGCTAGGGTTTATGTTCTGTTTTCAAAATTAGATAAACTTAATGAGTTTCTGAAGTTCCTTGGAGAGTTGAGTACTCCAGATGAAAAGTGGCAATGGAAAATTCACTGTAAAATACAGAAAAAATTAAAGGAGCTTGTAAGGTATGTATTAGCTATGCAAGAATTACTGTATTAAAAAAATATAACTTGAAATTGGTCTGGTAGTAGCTATACCAGTCTTTCTTTATATTTATTAAAGATCTTTTTTGCCTATCATTTTCCAATTATTGTGAGAACATTGCTTTCTATTTTCATTTTTAAAACCTCTTAAGGTAAAAATGCAAAATGTTATTTTTTTGTATACTTAGAAACCATGCTTTCATTTAATAGCCTGCATTTGTTTTATGTCTATGGTCTAATTTTTGCTTTTTCTGTAGAAAATAGTTTGATAATTTTGTCTACAATGCTTAACATTATATAAATGCAGATTATACATTGTTTTTCTTCCAATAGAACAAATAAAAATGCCATGAACTTGCTAGCACTTTTGAGTGCTTATCAAAAGAGAAACATGGTTGAGATTCTGGCTTACCATAGCTGCGATTCTCAAACACGAAGTCCTCCAGAATTAGAGTGTCTCATAAGACTTCAATATCAGAATATTCAGCAAAGGCATGTGGTC
Organism: Protobothrops mucrosquamatus; assembly: GCF_001527695.2. Classification (NCBI taxonomy): domain Eukaryota; kingdom Metazoa; phylum Chordata; class Lepidosauria; order Squamata; family Viperidae; genus Protobothrops; species Protobothrops mucrosquamatus. The sequence goes on from NW_015389331.1 coordinate 44,485, forward strand.
TTTTTGACAGGTAGAAAATAATTATGATTTTCATATATATTTATATGTGTCTCCACAAACACGTTATTATATAATGAACATTTTTCCCTCTTTGCTTAGAAAAGAATGTGTCAACCTTTGCAAGTTATGCTGATAATGGAATAGTGGTTACTACTGTCAGTTCCTTTATGCACAACTTCAAAAGTCTAGTTGGCTGCCACAACTCAGTTACAGAAGAAAGCTTGCCTTCTCCCACTGATTATGAAAAACAACCAGGTAATAATATAGTTTAATTTCTCTCACATGTAGCAAGCAAGATTACTTGAAACAAGGAATCTACTGTATATATGCTTCAGTATAAGTAAAGAGTAATATTTCTAAACTGTAGAACACATTGTAAAAATAAGAAAGAGAGATGTAGTGTTGTACATCATCTTAATATGAAATTGGTCTGATAGGGTATTCAAGAAATTCCATGAAATATAAAAGGGTTAGGATAAAGATGGCAGAACTGAAGTGTAGAAAACAAGCAGTGAGTGAGGTGTCAGTAATTGTGATGAGAATTTTCATACAAAATTCTGACCTACTGTATAACTTTAGATGCTGTTTTGACATTAAATCCTTTGGAGCTGGAAGTTGGGATTTCCCAACAGTAAGCATGAACACATTTCGCAGAAGCTTTTAGCATCGGAATATCCGGACATTCACAAGAGGGTTATATGTGTGTTGAGTAAGTGACCAAAATGACAGAAGACCAGCCTTAAATGATATGCGACTTTGAGACCTGAAGCCTAAAACGGTGTGAGTAGTGCATAGTATTTTTAAATAAGCTTTCTATTTCAATAGAGTAGGATTTTTCTCTTCTTAATGTAGTTCTTGTAGAAAACGATGAAAAGGATGAGGAGGACATGTCTCTGGATTCAGGGGATGAAGCATCACAAATAGAAGTTTGCAATGATGCCTCAAACTGTGATTCCCATTTGGAAGATTTTCAGACAGAGACCAAAGGACCACATGGAACAGACTCTAGGCAAAACTCTCAAAGTGATGCACTGCTATCTTCTGAAGAAGAACACTACTCTCTGACAGAAAAGACTTCTAAAATTGACATGCAAGATATACAGCCAGTTACTCCTGTTTCAACTACCTTCTGTCCTGAAGAGGAGAGAACTAATTCAGATGAACAAATTCCTCTCAGCTTTCAGATGTACAATAGACAATTAAGTGTGCCTCATCAATTCAGTCATTTTAACGTTCTCACTCATCAGACGTTTTTGGGAACAACATACCCTATGGCTGCCAGTCAAAAACAGGAAAGTGGAAATTGCTTTCTGACTGCTTACAGTCAGAACATGGATATGGACCATTCTTCATCTTCATCCAATAATTGGGATATCAATTGTGATTCTTTGAGGCCATTTCCCAAACAGAATTGAGCAAAGAAATGTCTTTTTTTTTTTAATATTTCTTGCGAACTTTAGAAAAAAAGTGAATTAAGTATTTCTAGTCTCTGATTCTAAACATTTCTTGTCTCTTATCTCAGATGTTTTCATGTTTATTTAAATCATGAATGGTCTGTATCAGATAAAGCACCTGAAGTTTGAAATAAATATATATATTTTTAACATATATTGTACTTGAATGAACTTGTTTATTGGCACTTCTAAGTTTTACATTTTGTAGTTCACGTGTAATTAAGATTACCAACTTGAAGTCTAACTTATGTAATTTAAATGTTTGCCTGAACCATATGTGAAAGAGGGAAGGGATCATTTTTAATGTAAAGTATAAAAGGACATTCAAACCACTTTTCCTTTATAATAGCTATTATGTACATATGTGAATGTTTTGTATAAAATCTTTCTATAGCTTTAAAGTCAACTCTAGTTACTTCATCAATTATCCTGGATTTTTTATTACATACTTAAGTTAGAGTAAACAGTAGGTGCAGTTTGTTTTGAAATGAATAAAAGAATTTGTCCAGAGAGGACTTAGTAGCAACTTGCATTTTGTTGTGTCATCTGTTTCCATGAAATAGATGCAGCCGAGATAATTATATTATCAATCAAGTTAACTTCTCTTGCCATCAAGTTATGCATTTACTAAAAGTACGTAATACTCTGATTAGTATTCCAAGTTCAGAGCTCTTTTTATCAGCATAGTAATACTAAATCAAGTTATTTCTGATTAAAAAACTTGCAATGTATATGTAGACGAACTGGCTTCATTGACATCAAAGAAGTTAAGAATAGCTCTGTGTGGAATTACTGTCATAATATACTCTTGTATCCCTGAATTTGGAATTTTTTTATTAAAACATTTCATAACAATAAAATGCTGTCATTATATCTTACAGACTTTATGAATATGAACCGTGCTTTGCTGTTAACTGCATATAAAGTCCATCAAGAAATCTACAGCATTCAGTTATCTGTTATAATGTAGAACCAAGCAATTAATGCGTAACCTGGAAGAATTAATTTTGAATTGATCTGCCATAAATGGCACCTAAAGTCAAGTATAATAGAAAATAAAATGGGCTAAAGTATGCTATTTTTGCTATATATTTGATTGGAAAGCAGGAATAGCTGTAGAGAGCATAAAAAATTTAACGCTTTAAGGCAGGAGTTCCCATGTTACCATGATGGGTTTGCTTATTCATGAAATAGTCACAGTGAGGGGACAAGGCAGGAGGCAATTGGTAAGAGTGTACTTATCCTATTCCCAAATCACCTTTTTTTTGGGTTTGGCAAATAACACATACAAGCAAAAAGCCCTGAGTTGCAGCCTTTAACCATTTTCAATTTCTAAAAATGTCTAGTTTGGTTATATACAGTAGTATATTGAGCATTTGAGCTATAAAGGTACAGCTGTAATTAATAATGTTCTGCAGCATGTCAACTATTCTACTTCATTTTACGGTGGGGCAAATAAGTTAGGGGACCCAAGCCTTAAACGGAGGGATAATAACAATAATAATGGTTGAATATATGGTTTTGGATACAAGATGAGGAAGGAAATGGAATTATCTATAAAGCAATGTTGGAAAACGTAGTGGGCAAGCTAAAAAGACTAGCAGTCTGAATTTTAAACAATGGAAAGAATACATTTAAGAAGAATAACAAAAATATATTGGGAATACTTTGGGAATCTAAGCTGTAAAATGTATTTACAGGTATTAAATTGACATTCTAATGAAGGTAGTTACAGAAGATAAAATTGAACATATCTGGAGAATATTTAGGTAATTCTGTGGTAAAAGTCATAAAATAACCAGAGATATCAAAAAGATACATCGATCCTGCTCTTTGAAGACTCTTAAGTATTAGATGAAGCTCTGATCATGTTATAAGTCACAAAACAGTACGATTCTGGATAATTCTGATAGGTTCAAATTTTTTGTCGGATGTAGCCACTTCTAATATGTAAGAATCTTAACCTGAAACATATTTAAACATGATAAACCCAGTGAGATAGTGATTAGATAATTATACTAAAATTAGAAAACTTTAAAAGTATTTTGAGCTTATGGTTTTTATGGTTTATAATTTTTTAGTTATTGGGTTTTATTGTTGTGAGTTGCCGAGAGTTATTTTTAAAATAGATGGCCAAATATTTTAAATAAAATAAACCAGTTCCAATTCATGCTGAATGTGTAACTCACCATCAGCCTCATAAATATGTTAAAAGACTTGGCAGTAAAAGAGAAATTATGCTGCTACTTTGATCTCTTTAGAGGAAGTAAGTTTAACATTAGGCTGTAAATGACTATCAATATATTGATATTGGTAATTGTTAAACATCTGCAATGTCACTTTACCAATTGTATAAAAGGATTTCAACTAGAAATTTAGATCTGAGGATATTCTTGGGCATATTCCCTCCTGAATATTATGATAGTTCCTACCAGAAACATTTAAGTACTTTTATTGATTTTTCTTATCACTCCTTAACCTGATAACAATTGTTTAAATTATGTTTATGCCTTTAATATTATTTTGCAGAAACGTTGGCATCGTTTCCCCTCTTTTTAGCCTCTATTATAAATCTATGCTAAGATAAATATATATGTGGATGCTAGGAGTCAACACTGATGACATGTGATCAATCAAAGATGGGCTAGTTAAAATCTGGTTTTTAAAGAAGGAATGTATACATGCAATAGTGCTGTGAAAGTATGCTGAAATACCAGTAGCTTCTGAATACCAGATATTTTTTCTCCGTTGGCTATAGTTAAAATGAAGTATTCCGTATTAAAACTTTTGTTTACAGATTTTGAACTCTGTCCAAATGACTGATTTTTAAATTTGTATTTAGCATTTGAGTTTCAGTATCTGAGTTACCTGGATATAATTCCTGAAAATGCAGGTTTGTAAAGTAAACTAAAAGACTAGTTCTACAGAATTTGTTTTATTCCTAGCGTTTTCACGCAAGTGGAGGAGGATCCACTCTTTTTTAGATCAACTTAGTGTTGATCCATTTTATTGTGATAGGAATTGATCAAGAGGCTTGTTGTCCAAACCTGACTAGACCAAACTGGCTTTCTGAAAATAAAATCCTTGAATGCAAGCTGCAAGCCATCTGAAGAAAATCTTATGGAAAAATCTTATTGTTTCTCAATTTCTGAATCAAGAGTGGGTTTATTTTATTTTAGTCGTTTTTAGATCAAATTTAGAAACAACTGCAAGGTAGTCCTTAGACATTGGCAACATACAGGCAATTTCTGAGTTAAGAATGTCCAACTTATTAAAAATGGCAAATGGTATTCTTCAAGCCAACAAGGTGCTGAATCTGCATGTTTTTGATATACAGCTTGTTTTCAGTGGTTTCTGAAAGCATTGCTCAGTTTGAAGGACAATGCTGTCCTCCATTAATAGGCAATACAAGTTCCAACTTAAATAGAAATTTGAGTTAGAGACAGATTTAGGGAATGGAACTTATTCATAATCCAGGAACTGCTTGTACTTTGTTATGTCTATTATGTGGACTCAATATGTCTTAAAGTGCTCAATCCCTTGTTTCATATTGGGATGGTTTTGAGGTTTGTTTTTGTTGTGTGTGTGATGGAAGGTGGAAGGTTTAGTCCTGCCCCTCTAGTGACTTTCAAGGGTTGTGAAAGATTGATGCTGGTAAGATGAAAGCAAGGTTAGTTTTTTTCTTCCAAATAAGAGGCTGCTGTCAGAGGAAGTCTGACATGTATCTTGAAAGATTGCAGAATTGAGCGTTTTAAGTTTTCATGTATGTGATACTTGCTCTAAATGTAATTGGTGTATCAGTCATTTTAATGTTTGATTCAGATTAAATGCTAAGCCATGATTTTAATTGGGAATTAATGTTTAAGAGAAGGAATTAATGGAAACAACTTGCCATAAATTCTATTCTAAAGTAAATATTCATTGCAAAAAGTAGAGATAAAATACACATCAGTTTTATTTAGGCAAAAAAGTATTAATTGGTTGAACACTATTGTATTGTTATATTCTTCTTAAATTATTTGCATTTACCATGTTTCCCCGAAATTAAGTCCTATCCCGAAAATAAGCACTGGCTTGATACTTATGTGTGCGCCTAATATAAGCCCTATCCTCCAAAATAAGCCCTAGTTAAGACCCCGGTGCTCACTCAGTCCTACTGTCTGGTTGTACGAGGTGGGGTGAGACACAAGTGTAAAAATTAAGCTGGGGTTGGGGGTGGAGCTGCCCCACGTGCCAAGCACCCGCTTATCTCAGCACCGCCGCAGCCAGGCCTCCCACGCCCTGACACTTGTGCTGCCGCCTGACTTCTGCGGCCTCTTGCAGCAGGATGCCACATGGCATATCACACTGGTGCCACTGCTCGTGGCAGGAAGCGGCATGTGCTGATACTGCTGCTTGTGGCAGGATATCACATGGTGCGTTGTGCTGGTTCTACTTGCATGCAATGCAACGTGGTGTGCCACACGGCCTGCCGCAAATGGCACCAACGCGATGCGCCACACAGCCTGCTGTGAGCGGTGGCACCGGCACAACGCACCATGCGACCTGCCCCGAGTGGCCGCAAAAGTCTGGTAGCAGTGTGACATGTCAGGGCGTGGGAGGCCTAGCTGCGGTGGTGCTGAGGTAAATGGTAAAACATCCCCCGAAAATAAGAACTAGTGCCTCTTTTGGAGGCAAAAAAAAAAATGTAAGACCTGGTCATTTTTGGGGAAAAACGGTAGAAATAATTAAAAGTCTCTCTATATAATCCTATAAGAATCTGTTTTTTCAGATCAAGATGGAAGATTCCAAAAATTAATATGTATAATTCTGAAATAATTTTGGGGACAGTTAGCTATAATTGTATTCCGTTTCAACAGTTTAACCATAAAGGAGATTAATGTTTCAGCTATGTACTATATTCACTCATTGATGCATTGTGCTTATGCAGTGGGTTATGTCAGAGCATGCACAATCTTATTGAACGAGATAAGCAAACACAGTAAAAACAAACATAGTAAAAAGTGGTTTGTATTAAATGGTGGTTTATCTTACATTATCTACAATATCATACACCAGGAACAAAATACATACACGTGCTAATACAGCAGGATCCAACAAACCACGATTATAGCAGGAAACAGAAGAGAAAGAACACCTCAGTGGAACCTTCCCTTTTATACAAAGGCTCTTAAAGAGACACAGACCCTGCTGAGTCATTCCCATAATTACATCTTACATTACACAACCTAGTTAGCTTTTAAATAGTTACCTTGACACTCCTCCCATTTAAAGCTAAACAGCTGTTAACCCAAATACTTTTACATACTTTTGATGCTTGCCTGACGTCAATACCTGGGAAGATTCTGGAAAAGATAAACAACGAATCAGCGAGCATCTAGAGGCAAACAAAGTCATTACTAAAAGCCAACATGGGTTTGACAAAACATCATGCCAGACAAATCTTATTGCATTCTTTGACCAAGTGACAAAATTAGCGGACCAGAGGAATGCTGTGGATATAATTTACTTGGACTTCAGTAAGGCATTTGATAAAGTAGATCACAACCTACTACTTGATAAGATAGAAAAATGTAGGTTAGACAGCATCACCACCAAATGGATTCATAGCTGGCTGACCGGCCGTACTCAGCGTGGTCCTCAATGGAACCCCATCTACATGGAAGTGTGTAGTGGGGTGCCCCAGGGCTCTGTTCTAGGCCCAGTGCTCTTCAACATCTTCATCAATGATTTGGACAAGGGGATAGGTGGGGAACTCATCAAATTTGCAGACGACACCAAGCTGGCAGAAATAGCCAACACTCCAGAAGATAGACTTAAGATACAGGATGATCTGGACAGACTTGAACAGTGGGCGCTATCTAACAAAATGAAATTCAGTGGTGAAAAAAGTAAGGTTCTACATTTAGGCAAGAGAAACCAAATGTACAGGTATAGTATAGGTGGTACCTTGCTCAATAGTAATTACTGTGAGAGGGATCTCGGAGTCCTAGTGGACAATCACTTAAATATGAGCCAGCAGTGTGCTGCAGCTGCCAAAAAAGCCAACACAGTGCTAGGCTGCATTAACAGGGAGAGAATCAAGATCACGTGAAGTGTTAATACCACTTTACCACACTTACCAAGTGTGCCTTGGTAAGCCACACTTGGAATACTGCATCCAGTTTTGGTTACCACGATGTAAAAAAGATTTTGAGACTCTAAAAAGAGTACAGAGAAGAGCAACAAAGGTGATCAGGGGACTGCAGGCTAAAACATAAGGGTTGCTGGAATTGGGTATGTCTAGTTTAATGAAGAGAAGGACAAGGGGTGACATGATAGCAGTGTTCCAATATGTCAGGGGCTGCCACAAAGAAGAGGGAGTCAAACTATTTTCCAAAGCACCTTGAAGGCAGGACAAGAAGCAACGGATGGAAACTAATCAAGGAGAGAAGCAACCTAGAACTAAGGAGAAATCTCCTGACAAAATAATTAACCAGTGGAACAACCTGCCTGCAGAAGCGGTGAATGCTCCAACACTGGAAGTTTTTAAGAAGAGACTGGACAGCCATTTGTCTGAAATGGTATAGGGTTACCTGCCTAAGCAGGGGGTTGGACTAGATCAGTGGTGGCGAACCTATGGCACGTGTGCCACAGGTGGCACGCAGAGCTGTTCCTGCCTCCCTCTGCGCATGCGTAGCTTTTTTCTATATAAACTAAGGAAGTTTCCGTTTCGGAGCACGTGGCAGAAAGCGAGACAGAGAACAAGTGGCAGAAAGCGAGAGAGAACAAGCAGCAGAAAGCAAGAGAGAGAACAAGTAAAAGCGGTAAGTTTTGTCTCTGGCCTGCCGCTGAGCTTCCTCTGCTTGGCCACCGGACACCCCAGCGGCCCCAGAACACCCTGCCCGCATTTCCTGCAATTTCGCAGCCGGCCCAGCAGCTAAAAAACACCCCGCGGCCGCCGGCACTTCTTGTAATTTTGCAGCCAGCCTCCCCTCGTGCAGCCCGCCCCGTGCCCTCTCTGCCTGCCACTGATCGCAGCAGACAAGCCGGGGGCCACCGGGGAAGGCCGAGGCCAAAGAGCCCGGCCCAGCGGCTAGAAAACACCCTGCGGCTGCCGGCATTTCCAGTAAATTTGCAACCGGCTTCCCCTCGTGCAGCCCGCCCCGCGCCCTCTCCGCCTGCCTAATACTGGCCCAAATCTTCAGAGATCGCTCTCAAACCATCCTGACCTGCAAGGAACAATACTAGGGGGAGGGAGAGAGCGACCTGACGAGCGGACAAACACGCACACGCGTTCCCGGGCCCACGTACTTTCCGCGGCCAAGTTCTTCCCTTCCTATCCCTACCAAGGCACAGCCTGCTCCAGGCACCTGTCGCCCTTAGAGCGCAGGCTCCTCCCCAGCTGACTGGCTTGGCCTCCTCCAGTCCATCCTTCCTCACCTGTCCCGCGGGTTGACCCAGCTGGTGGTTTTGGTGGTGTGGTCGATGTCGTAGTCGCGAGCTTCCTCCCAGCCTTCGGGCAAAGGCAGCTTCTGCCGGGGCATTTTTCCCGGCAGCAGGCGCAGCAGTGGAGAGACGGACCGAGGCCAGAGGCGGTGGCGGCCACCCCATGCAAAGGGTTCAGCAACCCCCCGCCCAGCCCAGCAGCTGGCACGGTGGGCTGGGGCGAGGGGTCGCGGTGAACAAGGAAACCGGAGCCAGGCAGCCGACCAGGCCGGAGTCTCGCATTTTCAGCTGCGCAGGGAGTAAGGAGAAGCGGCACATGCGGGGGAAGAAGAGGTTTCCGAATGTTGCAGGCAACACGCGACAGCCCAGGCGAGCCGGGCTGGCTGCCTGCCGTCCGTCCGTCCTCTCCCTCGCTTCTCTCTCTCTCTTTCTTCAGCAAGAGACCCCCGAAGCCAGAGAAGGGGGCGGAGCTACGCTGCCATGGAGCCTGGTGCCTAGAGAGGTCGAGCCCACTTATTTTACCGTGCTTTTGCTTCTAGCGAAGTAGAGCCATCAGCTTAGCCAAGGCTCCGGTGCCAAGCTTGCTTAAATCTTCCACCTCCTCCTCACCGGAGCACCCCTTTGTCTGCAACCTGCCCTAGCCCCTGCCTCACCTTGCCTTGCCCCAGGAGCAACATCGAGGTAGCCACGCCCATTTGGTGACCATGCCCACTTGACCACACCCATTTTTGTGGCCACGCCCACCTGGCCACGCCCCCGGCACCCGGCGATGTATAAGTGGGTTTCAGGTTGCAGTTTGGGCACTCGGTCTCTAAAAGGTTCGCCACCACTGGACTAGATGACCTACAAGGTCCCTTCCAACTTTATTATTATTATTTAAAGGCTTAGTCAATATATCAGCTATATTGTTGTCAGTGGAACAATGCTGTAACTTTATCAATTTATCCTTTGCAGCCTCCCTGATCTTACAATATTTTATGTCTACATGTTTGCTTCTGCTTCCAATACGTTCTCCCGTTGCCATCTTTATATTGTACATGCAACATTGTCCTCAAATATCGGCACAGCTTCTTTTTACATCAATACGTACATCTCTTAGTAATTGGACATACCAGGTTAATTCGGAACACTTTTCAGACAATGCTATAAATTCAGCTTCAGCAGTTGACAATGCTACTGAAGGTTGTTTTCTGGATTTCCATCCAATTATGGTGCCAGCAAACAATATCACAAACTCTGTGTTTGACTTTCTGTCATGCATATCATTTGCCCATTCACTGTCTACATAGCACTGTAATGATAGGGTATCAGATGGCCTTATCCTTAATCCTAGGTCCATTGTCTTTCAAATATCTGAATATTCTTTTTATCGCTTTGGTAACCTCATAAGGGTAAACACCTGATGCACATTCATAGACTCCATTTCTTTTTCCATAGCCTCCTTCCATTTATCCTTTTCTACTGTAGGAAATGATAACATCTCTTGGTAATTACGGGGTTCATATCTTATACTATACGCTCTAACCCCACTTGCTGAGAATCGATCAGGAGGTACGCCCTTATTGCTACGTTCAGACCTCCTTGGCATCTGTTCCTGTGTTTCTGTTACTTCTCTCTTTACTTCAGGTTTATCCTATTCCTACTATTTCTGACCTGCTATCTTGGCCTCCCTTCATTGGGCTATGTGTAGCCTCTCCTTCTTGAGAACTAGTGCTATGTGCTGGCATGAACACCTCGGTGTCAGCATGCACCCTGTCCCAATTGTTTTGTTCTGCAAAACTAGTAGGCCTTGAGATCACAACCTTCTTTGTTCCATCTGTAAATCTATATTCTTTGGAATCTGACTCGTATCCAACAAACCTAATTTTCCTGGCCTTTTTCTGTCCTTTCCTGCTGGTTCTTTTGGGAATATGCACCCAGGCATAACTGTCAAATGTTCTTAGGTGAACCAGTGAAGATTTCCTTCCATATAATAGGTAATATGGAGTTTCATTTATAGCAACACTCCATACCGTTGACTAGATAGTTGACTGTTTTCATGGCTTCCCCTAGTACGTTTTACTCATTCCTGCATCTGCCAACTGTGAATCTTTCATAGTTTGCAGTACTCCATTTCTCCGTTCAGCCACCCCATTTTCTGCTGGCGAGTATGGATTCGTACGTCTATCCCTTATGCCTAAGTTCCTCAGCCAGTTTGGAAGTTGTCAGACATGAACTCTGTTCCCTTGTCTGTTGCAGCTGGCATACCTTATGGCCATATCATCGCTCTACAAAGTTCACCCATTGCCTAACTGTTGAACTTCCATTTTGCTCTTTAATAAATAGCAAAACCCATATCTGGCGTAGTCATCTACTAAGACTAGTACATACCTAACTCCTCCTAGAGAGGGCGCCATAGGACCAATTAAATCAGCATGCACTAACTGCAAAACTCTTTGCCTTGAGCTTTTCTTACTTACAGGATACATTCTGGACTTAGACTCCTTACAAATTGCGCAATCTAAATATGTGTTGCATTGCTTAATGTGTAGTCCTTCAGCTAGGTCTGGCATCCTTTGCAGCACTCTATAACTTGCATGACCTAACCCAGTGATGGTGAACCTTTTAGAGACTGAGTGCCCAAACTGCAACCAAAACCCACTTATACATTGTCGGGTGCCGGGTGGGTGTGGCCCATTGGCTGGATGTGGCCCATTGGATGGGCATGGCCCATTGGGTGGGCATGGCTGCGGTGGTAACGGCAGACTGGGTGGCACTAAAAAGTTCAATCAATCAATTCCAACTTTGCAAGATCTTTTTTTCCCCCGCGAAAAGTTGAAATTGATTGATTGAATCTTTTTTTTTTTTTGCACACGGTGGTGGAGGCCTAAAGCGAACAGGTTTTATAAAACCCAGCTGAAGGCCTAGGATTGGGGCGACGGCGCGCGTGCCCACAGAGAGGGCTCTGAGTGCCGCCTCTGGCACCCGTGCCATAGGTTCACCACCACTGACCTAGCCTATGTAATAAATGTACGTAATTATCATGCATGGGAGTGTTCGTGAATGTTCGTGCACAACCATCCTGCTGCTTCCTTAACACGTATAAATTATCCAGCTTAATACCTTGTGCACAAATCCTCCCCCCTTTCCTGATGGTATATTGACCCTTTGCAAACAGTACTTCATACCCCATATTATCCAAGCTCAAAATACTGAGTAAATTATGGCCTACATATAATACATTACCTAATGTTTCTCAAATAGCAGGTACATAAAGTTTATCTTCCCCTTTAACAGCGGACTGTTGTCCATTTGCCAAGCTAAGAAATGTTTGTTTAGCTGGTCTTAGGTTTGAAAACATTTGTGGGTCATTTGCAATATGCTGACTTGCCCCACTGTCCAACAACCAAGTGTTTTCTTCAGTGAAAGTTGCTGCCAGGAAAAATGTTGGTTGTGTAGCTCTATGATCTTGTTTCGCTGCTCCTCTGTTTCTCCTCTCAGGGCAGCGTCTCTGGAGATGCTCTGTAGAACCACACTTGAAGCAGCATTTCACCATGCAAGTGTTTTCAGCTGCCCTGCTGGCATCTTTGGACGTTGTAATTCTAGGCCTGGTCTGAGTTGTCACCACTTCCTCTCTGCTGCCTTTCCAGCCTTTTCTTTTCCTCCTCCAGCAACCGGCCAGTCAAATAACTCGTGGTTAAGTCCCTCTCTTGCATGGACGACAAACTGAACATTAGGATGTCCCGTGAATTGTCCAATGAACTGAGCATCACATACACCTTGTGTACCTCAATAAAAGTCATTCCTCTTCTAACTCTAGGAATGTCTTTCTCATGGACTGCAAATGCATAGACATGCTCTTTCCCGGTTTCAGTTGGGCCTTACATAGCTTTCTTGTCAGCATTACTTTGCTGCTCGCAGTCTCACTCATGTACACACTGTGCAAAGCTTCCCAGCACTCTTTAGCAGACTGGAGACCCCTCACGTGTATCAGCTGGCTATCTTCCAAACTCAGGATTATGCTGGCCAATGCTTTCTCATTCTTTCTCCGGTCCCCATTATCCAGGACTGCAGGTGAATCAGTAACTACCATCCACAACTACTCCCTTCACAAGTACATCTCCATTTTCAGACACCAGGAGAGGTAGTTTGTCTCATTCAGACGAAATACTACGAGGCAGCTTTGATATTTATATCATCACAGTCAAAATGAATAGTTTGGCAAACAGCTGAAATAATCAAATTAGAAAATCTAATCTTTTTACTGACTAAAACAAAAACCAAAAACCTAGTATTACAGTGGAAGACAGGATTATCTGCTAAACTTTTCAAATACTCAACAGCATGTTCTAATTACTGGCATTATTGGGCATGTTTTCTAAATTCTGATATTACTTTTAGTAGAACCCATTTTAATTAAAATTGAGTTGTGATTTCTGTTTGTAGAATCATGTGTTTGACAACTCATTTTAAAAATGTAAAGCATGGCACATGTAAAATGTTTATAAAGTGGTCTTAACATTTTAATGTAAAATAATTACTTGGCATTCATTATAGTTCTGTGCATATAGGTCACACTCTATGAGTTCTTTATGCTCTTGCTTATTAATTCCCTATAAATGCAAAACTATGTTTAAAATTATTTAAGTAATTTCTTTATAGGAACAGCTTTTAAATATGGGTTGATGTATCTGAATTGCTGCTTACATTGTCAATTAAAATGCAACACAGTAGCCATGGGTATTGAAAATTCAAGTATTTTATTTCTCATGCTAAATACTCACATAAAATTTAAATTAGTGATACAAATACTGTGTAAACAGATCACATTATCATACAGTTTCATGTGAAATAAAATTCATTACTGAAAGTTTATCTTAAATATACAAAAGTCCATATTCTACAACTTGGTTCATAATTATAGTATAAAGTGCCAACACAGCAAAATCATCATAGCTGAAATTCTTAAAGCGGTAAAATAAAGTTTTCTTCTTGAGTCATAAGACTTGGAATAAAGCATGTCTCCAGTTCTTTCTGCTTCTGAAGGAGCCCCTGGAAAGATAAATGAATATGCTTTTACAAAACACTGAACAATTTTAAACAATAATGATAAATCTATACCCGACCTACAGTAGATACCTGTAATAATAAAGTTACCCTAGAAAAGAGTTATCAATTATATTCTGTTTATGCTAAACAATTTTAAAATATTTGCTTTGTTAGGAAGTAAATTCTTCAGTCATGTAGAAAATGATGGCAATGAAATTTAAAGATCAGGTGCTTTTCCTGGAAGATAAAATTACACCTAGGTCTAATTATCTCTTGATATCCCTAACAAAGTAGGTTGCATATTTCTGTACAAATATTTAATATAACAAAACAACTTGATCAAGATCCCTTCTCACTGCACGTTGAATTACAGAGCCTAAATCAGGCATGTCAAACTCACGACATCACGTGACATCGCGCAACGTATCGGGACTTTTTCCTTATTGCCAGCAATGGGGCGGGCGCGGTTTCGGCGTGATGTATCTGGCCTGTGGGCCGGCAGTTTGACATGCCTGGCCTAACTGAAAGGCAGATAATTTATCTCTCTGAGATAATGAACATCTGAATTTCAGGTGGAATAGCTATTGTCATTCAGGATACAGCATTTAGGAGCACTGTCTTGCAGATAACTTGTTAATATTAAGTTGAGCTCTAGAGACAGGTTGGGACTACTCTACTATAAAAGCATCCCTACCTGGATTGTTGAAACCTACTGATTTCCTCAGTGGATGATCCAAGATTAAGGGTTTTAACACCTGTCCTTGTCATAGTTGGATCATGCTCTGATTGCTTTGGAACTAACTGGTGCTACCAACTTCCACAAGGAGATCCCATTTGATCAGTTTTCTCTATGCATCTGAGAATTACTTGATTTTTCAAAGAGTGATTGAGGATCTTCCCAAAGCTCTAATGGGTAGTCCAGCTAAGATTTCTGTTGCCCATTGGGAAAAAAGGGCATTAGTGGTCTTGGACAAGATTGTGCTAAGTGGCTTCTCCCAGCTCTCCAAAGAAACTCCTTGGTGAACAGAGAGCTCTGGGTGATGAAGTAGCTGAGGAAACACCCAGAAAGATGGTGGCGGAAAATTAATCACACCTATCAGGAAGAGCTCGAGTTTCAGCCCAAATATTGATGAGCACAGTGAAAAACTTGTTACTACATCTGCAAAATTGAACCCAGCAGCCCTTTTAAAGATCCCATTGAGTGAACATAACTAGGAAGAACTGGGAGGCTATGAGGAATTTTCTAGACATCTGGAAGATAAAATCATTTAAATCTACTCAGAATTTGATCCCAGCTGGACAGGTCCCATAGAGAGGTGACGAACATATCTTGCAAGGTTATCTGGGAGGCCTTTAAGCAGATGACTTATGTAGACTACCTACAACTTGATCCCCCGATTGGTAATATCTTCCAATAAGATGATACACAAATATAGGTCTAGAAGTTGGTCGTGAATCCTTTCTTCTGTAAGACTAATTGCATTTTTCCATCTTTTCCTGATACACTTTTTGCCATGGATATGATATGGATATTCAACAATTAAGAGTTCAATTACAGATTAGGATGGGACCATGGCTTGACGTGTTATGTGAATGCAGCTGTTACAAATGTAGATATTTCAAAGTTAGACTATTGCTAAGCTTTAAAACACATCAACTAGACATTTCCAAAGAAGTAAGAAAGATGACATTAATTTAATAATAAAGAATGGTTAGGCAAAATGAAATGATCATCTCAAGTGGCAGATAGGGGATTGTTTTCATAATTTTTCTTTCCATCTCGTTAAGAATTGATCTTGAATAAAAAAAGAAACTATAGATATATTCTCCACCTTTAGCTCTCCCAGTTTTGCATCTGTTATAAACTGGTCTGAGTTCTTAAAAAAAAAATCTTAAAACCCAACTGCAAGTTAATTCAGTGAAGAAAAAATGGAGGTCAAACTAGGTTAACAAAAAGGTTTATGAAGATCTGAAAACATTAGACAATGGGAAGAAAATCGGAAAATAATACAAAATAAGAGACGTTATTTCTAACTGTACAGATGTATAAGAAAGGCGAACACTAATGAGTTTGCGTTGTACCAAGAATGACAAAAAGATTCTTCAAATATGTTCAAAACAACAAAAAAAAAAGAAATCAGGGTATTAGTTAATGAAAACACAGATTGAAAATATGTGGTTCAAAGAATATGCAGCTTATTCAAAAATCACTGACAGTAATAATTAGTGGTTCATGATCAATTCAGAGAAGGAGTTGATTAGGATGCAACACTATTTACCATTTTTACATAATGTTCTGCATGAAGAGTTGGAGGGATTATCCAATTTCCAGCTGTATTAAAAAAAGGGGAGAGAAGAATGAAATTAAATAGAAACACATGAAAAACTACTCACTTTGGAAATTTGTGTAACTTTCCCAAGTTACAAACATCTGGAATTTTCTCACCTTGGCATTAGGATGTCTGAACTTAGAATCTAATTTAGAATCATAGTTGATTCCAACCAGATTAAGAATCAATAATGTAATATGGTTGCAACAAAAACAAATGCAATTTTAGTTGCTGCCAGCAAAAATTAAACTTCCAAAGTGCAGACTGGTTCAAAGAATGTTGAAGGTATTCATTGTTGAAAATATTCCTATGATTGAAAGAGCTGGACGTGTTTAGCCTTGAGGTGGGATATGGTAGCACATCAAATAACTGAAAGGATGCCATAAAGAAGAAGGTCAAACCCTGTCCCCAATCATCCTAGCATGCAAGGCACAGAATTAAGGATTTAAATTCTCAATGAATGTTAGAAAATAATCTAATGGCCACAGTAGTTAGAACCAACTATGAGGTGGTACATTCCTCTTTGTGAGATGTGCTGAAACAAAGACTGGACTATCATCTATCAGGAATGCTTTAATTGATTTTCCTACACTGAAAAAAGGAATAGACTCAATGAATACACTTTATCTTTTACTACTGTAGAACATTTCCATTAGCCACATTTGGAATTTATCTTTCCCAGACACATGAACAATAGTAACATAAATACTTAAGATGGAATAATAAGACTATAGTTAATAAATAAATAACCAGAATGGTTATGCTGCTAAATGATATGGACAAAAATATGGAAGTATTAAAGAGGATATAAAACTCCATCCATCTATCCATCCATCACCTTATTTCTTTTTGAGGTAAGCAATGCAAAAAACAGAAGAACTAGGTTAAGATTGATAGCCAAGTCTATTTTTTCTACACTAAGATGATTTACAAATATAGAGGTGAAACAATAGAAATAGGATAGGTGATGGAAACCTGGACATAAATATATGGTTTGTTTCTTCAAACTTTTTTCAACGTGAAAAGCCTGAGCAGCTTTAATGAATGGATGCCATCAAAACAGCTAAAACAACAATTGGATGGTAAAATCACTGAAACAACAACTAGGACTATTTCTGCCATGCTTCTAATGAATACAGGAAACTAAAACATCTGAAATAATAAATGATCTACACCATTCTGGAAAGTGTACGTAACAGAAGCAGCTTCAAATGTATTAGTTGCTGCCTTCTGCTCTGGATTTATGATGGCAAGTGGAAATGAATAACATTTCCACTTGCCAATAACTTTTCTACTTGCCATCATAAATGGGTATTCTGAAAGGCACTGCAAGTTACAGCTGACTAGAGCAGTGGTTCTCAACCTTTTTAATGCCGTGACCCCAACCGGTCGTAAGTCGAGGACTAAACTGGTCGTAAGTCGAGGACTAAACCGGTCGTAAGTCGAGGACTAAACTGGTCGTAAGTCGAGGACTACCCAACCGGTTGTAAGTCGAGGACTTTCCCTGCCCGGGAGCGCCGCGCATGCGTGGTTCCGCCCCCTGCACCGGCCGAGGCGTAGCTGGCAAGCGGCAGAGACAGAGCAGGCCGACCACCAGCTGGCCCAGCCCAAGGGAGGTAAGGCACCCGCCGGAAAAGGGGGAAAAAATGGCGGACAAAAAAAATGGCGGACAGCCTTGCTTGGCGACCCCCGTGAAATGGTCGATTGACCCCAAATGGGGTCCCGACCCACAGGTTGAGAACCACTGGACTAGAGGGAGTTATATTTATTAGAAGAGTAATGGAAACTCATTTTCAAAAGGCTTTTTAAAAAGATTAATGCTAGTTATTAATTAAAATATAATAATAATGACATTGGAAGAATATCTGAAGGACAGTGAGGAAGATGCATTGAACCTAGCACATCATGAAGTCTTACTGCATACTGGAGAGACCAAA
Source organism: Protobothrops mucrosquamatus (assembly GCF_001527695.2). Lineage (NCBI taxonomy): Eukaryota > Metazoa > Chordata > Lepidosauria > Squamata > Viperidae > Protobothrops > Protobothrops mucrosquamatus. Next base: position 62,662 of record NW_015389331.1, read on the forward strand.
CTGGCCTACAAGAAAGACCAAATGAAGAATAGAAAAGAGACATGGCAAGGCAAAGTATTATATGTCTGGTACATTAAAAAAATAGCAGGCAAAGCAGACGACAAGACCTGGCAATACCATTAACACCATCAAACAAGAACATCTGCCTATCCAAGGTCCTTGGGAAGGACTTGATAGGTGGATAAAAAGGCCACATCCAGTTTAAACATCTGGCTGACTGCAATGAACAATAATAGTAAGAACAGTGATATTCTCCTAAATGAAGGGACATATAATGTATCATTTTGAACATTAGGACTTTATTATACAAATATTCTTCAATATTAAAGAACAGAAACAATGTTTAAAATGGAAATTACTTTATATTAAACATTTAGAAAACATAAAGTGTTGCATATATACTGCTATATTGATGTTGATAATTTGAAATTAAAACATGTAATACAAGAGCTCTTAGAAGTGGAAGACATTACTATAGTTCTATTCCTACAAAATGTCAGAAAGATTGGAGTTTTTTTCCTAGGACTTGACCACTATATTAATCAACAAGAGAGGCAAGAGGATTGTGGCTGATGCAAAACTGGGAGAGCTAAAGATGAACATATTTATAGTTTCTTTTTTATTCAAGAAGACTAACTTGTAACAAGAGGGAAAGGAAATTTGTAGAAGGAATTTCCACCAGTTTTTGGGACAAGGACACTGCATAGTTTTAGGATTATATTTGTAAGTATGTAGTGCAAAAAAGTTTTCTAATCATAGAAGAATGGTTGTAAATCTGGTGTCTGTCTCCTAGAAAATATGCTATGGAATTCAGTCTCCCCTTTGCTATGAATGATTTCTGCAGTTTGAGATGTAGAAATAAGATTATAAATAAAAAACAGAACAATTCTGTTATGTCCAGTAGTTTGAAGCAATTTTCCTCCCAATTTGCATGACTCTAAATGAGTTAGAACAGTTAGAACAATTAATCGGTGGAACAACCTGCCTCTAGAAGTTGTGAATGCTCCAGCACTGAAAGTTTTTAAGAAAAGACTGGACAACCATTTGTCTGAAATGGTATAGGGTTTTCTGCCTGAGCAGGGGGTGGGACTAGAAGACCTCCAAGGTCCCTTCCAACTTTATTTTTATTGTTGTTATTATTATCATCATTATTATTAAATATTTCATATTTTTATGAAAGCTTTAGAAACGTTCACCAGAAGCAGAATATATGAGAATTATGTAGAAGTACATTACATGTAAATAACATTGCAATCTGTTTAATGAATTTTTTTTGTCTTTTTACAAGATGGAAACAGTGCAGGCAGAATGTAATCTTGAGAGTGAAAAATTCAACACAAATGATTAATGGTAAATGATGCAATATCAGTGGAGTTTATGAAAAATTCAACAGTAACTTTACTACACTGAAGTCAACTATTACCTGTCGCAGCTCTGAAAGTCCTTTGAGTATGGCTTGCTGCCTGTCTCTCACCATATTAGGATTAAAAAGAGGATCCCTTATGTGATCAGAGCTAAAAACCTGCCGTGGTTTATGGTAAGTATCTAAAGATAAATATAGATACAATTAATTGTACTGTAAACAATCAGTGTTATTTTTAATATTGTGCATGAATAAATTATGATGTGTCTTAGCTTGACATCTGTCTGGAAGAGAATGCATATATAGCCTTCTGAAGAATTTACCTTTAGCCAATTTCAAAATATAGTTTCATAGAAGTAGTTTTCTACATTCATGGATACAACAGGAATAACAATAGCACTTAAACTTATATACAGCTTTATAGTGCTTTACACTCCTCTCTAAGCATATTGGCCCAACAATCTGGGTCCTCATTTTACCGACCTCAGAAGGATGAAAGGCTGAGTTAACCATGAGTTGGTCAGGATTGAACTCCTGGCAGTGGGCAGAATTAGCTTGCAATACTGCATTCTAGCCATTGCACCACCAAGGCTCAACGTGAGATCTATGTGGTTAACTGTTAGTGACCCTATGGATAAATTTTTGCCTTGAACATCTGATTACAAATAGAATATATTTATGTTTAGATTGATAGGTTTAAAATTAATGATTTTCTCTTAAAACAAATATTTTACTTTATTCAGTACTGAATTAAAACAACACTTTAGAACAAGCAGTAAAAACTTTAAATGAAGGTTAATGGTGAAATATTGAATAACCATAAGTGTTTCTTGAACTCTCTACTGCAGTACCGTCCAGCTCTTGGTATTGTGGCTCATGCGTGGAGGGCCTAGTCAAGGGTGCATCTGGATCAAGGTAATATACTTCATTTGTTCGCACATAAGGAACAAAATGAGATGAAGGAGGTCTTTCAGCTTCCGTATTTGGAAGAGGCCTTTCATTCCCATGCTGATCTGTAGAAATACTCTTTGGGCTTCCATTTTTGCTGTTAAGAACTGGGAAATCAGAAGTCTTTAGTTGTTGCTGTAATTTGTTTTTAACTGCTGGAACAGGTGGGGAGTCAGATCTGTTTAAAACAAACAATTCAGCTGCAAAAAATAGTCTCAACCAGAGCTTTCTTCATTTTATCAATCTACTATTAATTTCTGCTTATATTTAAATGCAATCTTGAAAATGCAGATCTCCTTCCACACAAAGAGTTTTATTTTGTTTAATGAGCTATACAAAGGAGCTATGAGTGAAGATGAAGTTGTTCGATATTTGATATAACAAACTCATGTACATTTGATTATTCAGTGCAAATTTTTCCTCTAATAGGAATTGCTAAAACTTTAGAATTTATGCTAATTTTACTTTTAAATACAATGCCATAATATTTGAGAACTTGATATATGTAAACATAGACACAAAATCAATTCTTTATTAGAGAAAGACATGCTAATACCTACCTTTGTTCAAATAATTTTTTTGAGAATTGTTCTTCCTAAAATAAGACCAAAATAAAGTTATTTTCACCACACTGTATTCTATCATGGGCCCTTATTTTACCTTCTGAAATAGAATGTTCTTGATCTACTTGTTATAGTTGATCTTACCCTTATTTTTTTAGTACTCTGCTAATAGCTATGCTGCAGGGGATGAGATGGATAAATTTATATTTATTTATACTGAATGTATTCTTGGGAGTCTGGGACAAACCAGGTCTCTACAGGTAATACTCAGTTAATGATGGTAACTGGGACTGGAATTGCAGTCACTAAATGACACAGTCGCAAACAATGATGTCATGTGACTGCACTGCTTAGCAAAAAGAATCCTGGCTGTCATTAAGAAAATCATTGCACATTGTTAAAAAAGGTTGTCATGTAACTGCCATTTGCAACCTCCTGCTGACTTCCCTATAGAGCAGTGGTTCTCAACCTTTTTAATGCCGCGACCCCAACCAGTCGTAAGTCAAGGACTAAACCGGTCGTAAGTCGAGGACTAAACCAGTCGTAAGTCGAGGACTACCCAACCGGTCGTAAGTCGAGGACTTTCCCTGCCCGGGAGCGCCGCGCATGCGTGGTTCCGCCCCCTGCGCCGGCCGAGGCGTAGCTGGCAAGCGGCAGAGACAGAGCAGGCCGACCACCAGCTGGCCCAGCCCAAGGGAAATAAGGCACCCACCGAAAAAGGGGAAAAAAATGGCGGACAGCCTTGCTTGGCGACCCCCGTGAAATGGTCGATCGACCCCAAATGGGGTCCCGACCCACAGGTTGAGAACCACTGCTATAGAGCTTGCTTGCCAGAAACTGGCAAAGATGGTTGCCAATGACAACCATATGATTGCGGGACACTGTGATGGCCGGAATTCTGAGGACTAGTCATAAGTACCACTCATTCAGAGCAGGTTTGAATGGTCAATGAATGGTGGTTAATCAAGGGCCCACTGCACCTCTAGACTGATGCAGAGTTTTAGAGATTCCAATATTAATTAATTAATTAATAATAAATGAATGAATAAATAAATATTCTAATAGCAAATCAAGATGCTCTAATTTCTTTGGCTAAATTGTCCCATGATGCTGATGCATTAAATTTTCAGACTTTACACTTTAAAGTTAGACTTTTATTTTAAAGCCTATGAGAATGTCCCCCCCCCCCAATATTACCCACTTTGGGCTTGAATAGAAGGAAATGAAGGAAATGTGTCACAATAAAAACAACTGAGATTGTCTTTTCCAGCTTTGAAAGCTGCCAGATATATTTGGTCAGTTAAAGTAAACTAAGTTTAAAGTATTAAATTAAGTGGCTAACTTTCAATCCAAATTACATGAGAAATTGATGAGGAATCAACCTAATTTGAAGACAGAAGAGAAACTGTTTAACTGAAAGTTTAGGGCCAAGCAAGAGATAAATACCTTACATCAGTTTATGGATAATGCTCATTATAAGGATTTCAGACAATGCTGAGTATAACTTAGCTAAATTATCTGCTTCGCAATACATATAATGAAAACATATATTGGTTAAACAATATAATCTAGATACTTCAGTTTCAGAGATACTTGGAATTCTAAAATCTTTAAGAGATACTGTACTTGAAGTGAAATCAGTAATAAAATTTAATTCAAAACAAAGAATATGATGAAGGTAATTGAGATGTGGAATGAGGAATTGGAATATCCAATTTTAGAAAATCAACGGGTCCAAATTTCAGGAAACATAAAATATGTATCTTAAGAATCAATTAAATTCAACAGAAAATAATGTGTTTATTAAGAACCTTGGCTCTACCGATCACAGAAAAAAAAATGTTCCCGATGTTAAAGATGTATCTCTTTATATTGATGTTTTAAATCTGTATTGTAAAAATAAAAAGATGCAGCAATGCATGTGTTCTGGGCTTAATAAATCTAAGGACTGAATTAATTTTATTATATTAATATATGGCTGTTCTTTTTTCTTCTTTAATCACTGTAGTTACATACATAAGAAGAAGAGGAGGAAGAAGAAGAGGAAAGAGGCGTTGGTGTGGTGGTAGCACTAGTAGCATATTCAGCACTGCACAGCAGCGTACATCATTCTTAGAAATACTTCTGAGGTTTATTTGGAGAAATTTGTATTTTTTAATTAGATTTTTCATCCAGACTTCATTACTGCACAGGTAATGCAAGGTGGCGAACGTACATAATATCCTTTCTCTATTTTCCCCACAACAGCAACCCAATAAGGTGGGCTGGGCTAAGCGAGTGTGACTAGCCCAAAGTCACCTAGCCAGCTTTCATGTCTAAGACAGAACTAGAACTCACAATCTTTTTAGCTGCTGCCTTAACCACGACATCAAAACGAGCTCTGTTATTTTGTTCTTCTCAAAAGTGAAATTCAATTATTTATAGCTGAGTTTTGGTATTTTCAATTACCAAAAATTTCAGTTCAATTTCCATTTCTCCATGGGTGACATTCAATTCACCACTACTGCAAGTATGTATACTTGTCTGAGACAATGGTTTATGACTAGGCCAGAGGTCCCCAAACTTTTGGGCACCAGGGACTGGTTTCGTGGAGAGAGGTTTTTCTGCGGAGCGGAGGGTGTGTGGTTTTGTATGCTGCCTGCATCCCGCGGATGGGGCTTTGCTTCTTTGTGCAGACTGGTTGCTGGCATGCTGCGGCCCGGTACAGGTCCACGGACCAGGGGTTGGGGACCCCTGGACTAGGCCATCCTCACATTTTGAAGGCACTTACCTTATTTTTGACCTCATCTTCCTTGTGAGGTGAGAGGGCTCTATCTGGAGAAACACCTTTTTTCTTGCAAAGATTACCAGGGTTGTTTCTTTCAACCAACTGAAGCAGCGCCATTTGTCGCTGTGCTTTCTTTTCTTCACGCTGCTTTTGCTGGAGTCTGGGATATTTCTCAGAGGCCGGAATATATTTTTTGCAAGGTTTGTTTATGTTCCAGTCCACCTTTTTCCCATTTTTTCCCACTGCCTTGGGATGTTTCTGCTTTGGGGAATACTGTTCATAGGGATTGCAACTGCTGATAATATTCTCTTTTTCTGAAATCTTTTTATCTAGATATTGTGCTTCTTTCTTGCTTCTTTTATTGCTGAAGTCCATTATATATTCTACAGCAACATCTGGAGATGCGCAGTCCATTCTTCCTTCCCCAGCTGGTGTAGGGGAAATTTCAGAATCAGTGGGAAAATCAGTGATTGCAAACTCTAGCAAAAAAAAGTTTAAATAATTCCTTCAAACATCACTCATAATAATTAACACTACTGCAAACATTTTACTCTGAATGCCAACTAAGATTAAAAAAAAAATCAGCATTAGTAAACAAATTTAAAACTGGGGATGTTTATCTAAATTCTTAAAGTGGCCTTATCCAAGGTGAGTACATGACCACTAAATCCAATGGAAATCATCTCCAATATGAGACTGTAGTGAGAGTTACAGTATATTGGTAATAAATGTCTATTCTAACATAGTTTACCTTATAGAACTGGCAAAGCAACATTTCCTTCCAGGAAAAAAAAAAACTTACTAATGGTATCCTACATTTTTTACAAGGAGAAGCGATTTGCTAACCTCCAGATGTTCTAATCTGAGAGACATTTTGGAAGTAGTGTCTAAATCAGTGACAGCAATCTCTAGCCTATCAAAATATATATTTGGTGAACCTGCTTCCTCCTGACAGCTGTCAGGCCACTGCATTTTGAACAGAGTGCAGCTTCCCAGCAGTCCAATGGCAGACCCATATAAACTGTGTCACAGAAGGGCAAGGTGCAGTGTTATATGTCTTTTGATTGACCTGCATTTTCCAATTAACACCGATTGCCGAAAGAAAGCAATCTCTTTGTGAGTTAAATTCCAGAGATCATCTCTATCTCTTGCACTCACCAAGGCAATTGGGAAGGAGCCCTGTAATAATTAATTATGAGAAATTAAATAAACATAATGCTATTTGTATTAGTCCTGGCACCTCCTCTAATATCTTCCTCCTTTGATAGCTGATTGTAAATTCTAAACTAGCCAGCAACACAAAAAGGGCAGAAAATATTCTCCTCCAGGTCTCATTTACCCAAGAGTGTCATCTTGTGGGACTCTCTACTATCAGTCCTCTGGAACAAGTACAAATAGTTCTTACAACCACACTTGAGCCCCAAATTTCTGTTGCTAAGTGAGACATTTATTAAGTGAGGTTTGCCCCATTTTATGATTTTTTTTGCCACAGTTGTTAAGTGAACCACTGTAGTTGTTAAGTTAGTAATACAGCTGTTAATTGACTCTGGCTTCTTCATTGACTTTGCTTGTCAGAAGGTCACAAAAGGTGATTATATGACCCCAGGCCACTGCAATCGTCATAAATATGAATCAGTTGCCAAGAGTCTGAATTTTAATCACGTGTCCATGGGGATGCTGCAATGGTCGTAAGTATGAAAAACGGTCACATGTCACTTTTTTCAGTGTTGAGGACTACATATATTCTGCCTCAGATCTTCTCCCTGACCCTTTTGTCTTTTAGGACTTGGCTTTTTGTAGTTCAGCTTAGTAATATAATATTTTATGTTTTATTTAAGTACTTTTTAATATTCTGTATTTCACATTGTGATATGTTATTGCATATGACATTTTTGTTTTTATTAGTTCCCTCACAGTTGGTTTTTATGATGCATTCTGTGATGTATTTTTAATCATCTGTACACTGCTTTGTGTCATTCTATTTTGACAGTTTATACACTGAACTATACTGACTCACTGGAGAAGAGCCTAATGCTGGAAAAGATCGAGGGCAATAGAAGAAGGGGACGACAGAGAATGAGGTGGCTAGATGGAGTCACTGAAGCAGTAAGCGTGAGCTTAAATGGACTCCAGAAGATGGTAGAGGACAGGAAGGCATGGAGGAACGTTGTCCATAGGGTCGCGATGGCTCGGACATGACTTCGCAACTAACAACACATTGAAATAAACAAATTCTGGACTCATCTGGCCTAGATATGTATTCAGGCTGAAAAGGGTACAGGTTTTCTCTAGGAGCCATTGTAATTGAAGAAAAGGGAGGGAAGTGGATTGAGTGCAAGTTAGCCAATGTGGCTGGGTTGAGAGATGGCTCCTTCAGGAGGGGCTACACAGTTGCTTTAAAGGCAGGTGGTACCTACCCACTCTTGAAAAAAAGTTTATCATGAACAGATTTCAGCTACTACCCCTTATCCAACTGCCCAAAGGAGACAGGAGGGGCACAAATCCAATCAACAGCAGGAAGAACTCATGCTAAGGGTACCCTTTCTACTTCCTCAGTTTCTACAAACTCAGAAAATTTCAGATGATCTCTTGAAGTGTTCCTTAAGTCATCTCAGCAAACTGTCCAACTCTGAACAAATGCAAGAGATTTTGTCAAGCTACAAAATCTGTAAAAGCATCACA
>NW_015389332.1:0-17924 GCF_001527695.2 Protobothrops mucrosquamatus
TATGGTTATATCTCCACTGTACCCAATGCAATAAACCATGTAATAGTCACTAAATGAACTGTTGTAAGTTGAGGACTACCTGTATAATTGACTGGGTTCACGTATCACAGCAAACTATTGCTTATTTAATCATAATGTGTTGAATATGTTGTAATTGTTATATGGTTATATCTCCACTGTACCCAATGTAATAAACCGCGTAATTCAAATGCTGGGCTTATAGAACAGGGCTTTTCAACCTTTTCACCCATTGTACCACTTTTAGGATATGGCAGTATCCGAGTACCACCAGTCGCCTAGCAAGGTGTCAAAAACTTGATGACCCCCCCCAAAAAAGGAAAAAAGTGATAAAGTACAGCCTTGACTTACAACAGTTCGCTTAGTGACTGTTCGAAGTTACAATGGCACTGAAAAAAGTGCCCCCCAAGCCACAGCCGAGCAAGACACCTGCCTGCCCACCCAGTGGCGCTCTTCCTCCTGTCCAAGGTTTTCATTGTTGTGAGCATTTCTGTTGAGGATTGGCAGCGGGGGTGGGGTGGGGGTGTTTGGTTTTTATTCCCCCCGTCTGCTGGGTGGTTGCAGCAGGTTTCGGTCACTTCACATGACCCTGGGACACTGTGACCGTCATAAATATGAATCAGTTGCCAAGCAGCTGAATGTAAATCACAAGACCCTGGAGAGGCTGCAACATTCCAGCTGATTGGTTCTTATTCTGGGCTCAGCAAAAGAGCCAGGATCAGCGCCGAGTTCCAGCTGGATCCTGGCGCTGATCCTGGCGCTTCCACTGAGCCCTGACAGCCCTGCAGCTCCAGCCATCTCTCGCTCAGGCTTGTGCGTTGCTGCCACTGGTTCAGCTCATTCCCCTCCCCCGCTACCACTTTTCTAGGATGGTTGCGTACCACCTGCCAGGTGCCAATGTACCACAGGTGGTACCTGTACCACTGGTTGAAAAGCCCTGTTATAGAACATATGTCCTGGCAACACTAGTTTGTGACAGTCAAGGGAACTTTGCTCTTTTGCATTCAAGAAATACAGCTTGGAAAGTGGAAATGTTGTCCTTCAGTACATGTGGCATGCATGTTTAAGTTAAGAATGATATAAGAAATTTAGCTGCCTTTATTTCTCCGAGGAGTTGGAGGAGGAAAACCAAATTTAAAAACGGCAAGACATACTTTTTAACCTGTCTTTATTGCATCTTGTTTCAGTATAGAAAATAAACCTGTACTTCTCAAGTAATAGGATTTTATTGCTGCTGTGGTGGTTGTAGTTGTTTTTCCAATGATGCACTGAACTATAAAAAGAAATGGAAACTTCATGTGTTTTATGGTTTGGGCAGCAGGTAGATAAAAAATAAATCCCGAGTCTTTGTTCTCTGTTTTATCCTTTGGCTTTATTTCCAACCAAATTTGTAAGCCATTCTATTCCTTCTGAAGTTCATCCTTCTAAGATACATCTAAGCAAAGAAATGCCCCAACTTAGCTTCCTGAAGCTTCAATTGGAATTCCATAACTTGAAGTTTTAACATAACTATAGGATAAGAAGACTGGTTCCTATCTTTTTTTTTTAATGGGTAGACACATTTGAAATTTTGAGAACACATTATGGAAACCATTATGAAACCAGTCTCACAAAATGATTTCTATATAACCATGGCCAACCATTCAACAACACTAATAAGTTTCAACTAGCTACTCATTCTACCCTTCCAGGATGTCTCTTGGGGGTATGTAAATTTATCAAAATCCTATTTCAATTTCCAATATGTTTTGAATTTTCTATGAACAAGTCAACTTTATTTAAATTTGCGATTAGAATTCTGATTCAACGTTTTGATTCATTCAGTGGCATGTTGATACAATTTATCACTGAATCTTTGAATGGAAGTTTCACACAGCCCTATTATTTTTCATCCTAATTATTATTTTTTTATGGGCCCACTACCCTGGATACTCAGTTTTACTTAAGTGAGATGGGCAGTGTTGAAATTTGATTAAATAAATAAATAAGTCTAGCATTTTTATTTTCTGAGAATGCCTTTGCAATTAGTGTGAGATCCCAAAACATTATGGGAATAAATTGAATTGAAATTAATGTATTGCTTTATAATGTGTTAGGGCATTGTGATGACTCAGGGGTTAAGATGCTGTCAGCTGACAGCTCAAGTTCGAGACCCAAGCACTGCATGATGGGGTGAGCTCCCGTCCTCATCTCTTTTCTGCTCTTCATTTGGTCTTTCTTGTAGTCCAGTTTGATCTCTCTGGTATTCGGTATCTGGTATTCACTGCATCTTTTTCACTGTCTTTCAGAAATTTTTCAAATGCCTTTTTTCTTCATGTGTTTTGCAATGTTCAATACATACCTATGTTTCCTGATAAACTGAGTTTGTCAACATCACTGGGAGGACGAAGGGCATGATTTATTGTCATTAGTTTTCTAGTTTTCCTATCCATAGCTTCTACTTTGGCTTGAGGTCAGTCCACTATTCCAGCTGTGTATCTAACAATTGGAATTGCCCAGGTGTTAATTGCCTTGATAGTATTTCCTCCACTAAGTGAAGATCTTAATGTATTCACTATTCATTTTCTTCTTGACTTTAATGTTGTTGATGTTGTCAGGCTGAAGGATGCCCAAGTATTTGTAGTGATAATCTTCATTCAGACTCTTGATGTTATTTCCATAAGGCTTCTTGATTCCTTCAATTTTCACTATTTTTCCCTTGTCGATGTTAAATATGACACATTTGTCCAGTCCAATATCTTGGCTACATATTCGGACAGTGTTAAGCTGCAATTCCATTTTAGATGGTGTTTTTTTTTTCATACAGCTTCAGATCGGCCATGTAAAGGAAACAGGATAGCCTGGCAGATATTATGTTTGATAGCCATGGCCTGACTTGTTCAATATTGTTGACAGGAATCGGTGCAATGACAAGCAGTAATGATGAAAGTGAGTCTCTTTGAAAGATTGTTCTCTTGATATTAACCTCTTCCAGTCTATCACCATTGACTTACAAGCATGTCTTCCATTGTGCCATCGATCTTTGCACAAAGCTTCTGATGTTTTTACTGACTGCTGTTATTGCTAGATACTTGATTATTCAATCATCTGGCAGGGACTCAAATGCCTCCTTGTAATCAATCCATGCTACGTTCAATTTGGTCTTCGTTCTCTTGCAGTTTTCCAGAATCATTGTGTCAATTAGAAGTTGATGTTTTCATCCTTGGCTGTTTGAGTGGTTTCCTTTCTGCTCAGATGGAAAGAACTTGTTTTTAACTAGATGCTGTTGGGCTGCATCAGCTACCACACCAGTTAGTAATTTGAAAGTTGTTGGTAAGCAGGCAATTGGCCTGGGTTGCCTGGTGCTGGCCTTTTTGTGAATCTTCACTTTCAGGTAGGTTTTGCCAGATGTTAGCCACTCTTCAGCTTCACCTCCTTGCAGTATGTTGTTACACTGTTTGGCAACAAGTGGGTGCAGAGCAATTAGATGTTTCAACCAAAAAACCCCATGCAGTTCATCTTTACCTGGTGCTGACCAATTCTTGATCTTTCTTGCCCTTTTCTCCACCATTTCTGATGTTATTACAAGTTCTTTCATTTCAGCTTCTGGGTTTTTTTTCCCCTCCTTTCCACCTTCTTTATACAAGCTGCGATTTTGTTGTACTTCTTTGGGTCATCCCACAGCTGTGTGCAGAACCGCACTATTTCTTCTTCACCTGTTGTTGGCTGGTCCATTGCAGTTTTTCTGTTGATGGATTGATTAATAGAAACATTTCTTATTTCTTAAAATGAAAAATCTACCTAAAGTGTGGAATTTGAGCTTCATATCTGCCGATTTTCTTGGTTATGACTGTTATTTGCTGCTTTATTATTTCTAGTGCTTGCTTGATCTTCCTTGTCTCTAGATATTTCTTTTTTTGTTTTTGTTTGTAATTATCATTGTTAAATTTCAACATCAAACATTAAAATACAGACTAACATCAGGGTATTCTTTTGTCTTCTTGTTCTTCATCTCCTTTTCTTTCATCTCTTCTAGCTTCCTTGAATCTGATCTTGATATGCTGATTTTATTTTCCAACCAAATTTTCCATTTTAGTGTTTTGTTTTTTTTTCATATTTGCATCAAAGATCTTCTATTTTAACTATAGCTGTACAGTTAGTCTGTTTCTTGGAGTTGAGCTGGTGTTTACCTTTGATATTACAGTATTAATATCTTTCTTTCTGTTACAAGCTTCAACGCAAGCAATCTTATGTTGTTTTTGTGCCGTTCTAGATGATCAGTTTTTCTTCATTTCTGTTCCTCTTGTTTTGCAGTTAGAGAACTTTGTAGAGAAGTCCTTTAATTGCAAAACAGGAAAAGGTAGAGGAGAGGGTGCCTGGTTTGGGAATGAAAACAGTTCACTCTGGTTTCCTCTACTACCAATTTCCCCTGTTTATATCTGCTGTCTGAGCTACTTTGGGAAGGCTTTTGATTCTTTGCCCTGGATACACCTTTGCAGTTCTTCCATTTTTATTTCTGTGAATACTTTGTGTGGTATTATAAATCAATACTGAACTTTTAGTTTCTGTTCTGCTATTTCTGTTTCTGGATATTATTTTTCTTATTGTGTTTGATTTGTTTATAGCAAACCATAATTTCTTTGTTTTCAGTATATTTGTGACAGGTAAGCAACTTTTCTTCTAGTAGTCCTGCAGTTGCTAGACCTGGTTGGTCAGCCGACAGTTCTTAGTATTATGATTCGTTGTACAGTCAGCCAGATGTTTAGATTGGAGTTGGCATTTTTAGCCATTTATCAAGTCCTTCCCAGGAACCTGCAATAGGGGATGTTTTTGTTTGATGGTAGTATTCAAGTGGTGTTCCAGTTGTTTTGGGATTGAACCTAAGGTGTCTTACTATATTGCACCCAAGGTGCCTGTTGTTCTTATTATTCTAGTTCATTGCACAGTTAGCCAAATATTTAGACTTAGCATCTGTTCCTTTTTGTAATCTTTTCACAACAATATGAAGTCACAGCTGCCTGTTCTTTAGCTGTTATTGTCCTTCCAACGCGTTGAGTTTTTCCAAGAACATAGGATGTCATAATGTATCAGAATAGTGCATGTGTGTGGATCCAAGCAGTGTGGCCTTTTGCAATTGATAGATGGACAATTTTGTCAATGTGCAGATTTTTTTTAAGTAGAGTGGTCTGTTGGTACTCAACTGCTTTGAAACTCATCAAATTTGGTACTCGACACATTTTGATGTGAAAATTTTGTTCCAGTACTCATCATTCTTTTGGTACTCAATGCAAAAGCTAGAATTTGTTGGTGTCGGCTGAATTGTGACTCACTACTATCCCTTATGGGAAAAAATTGTTTGGTACTTATCATTTTTGGTACTCATCCGCACCTCCCGGAACCAATTAACAATGAGTACTGAGATACCACTGTACTGTGCAAGACATTTGGGTATGGCACTCAATCTCATGATAACCATTGGGATTTCCACAGCCGGTTTATGCTCTAATGCAGAGGTCCCCAATCTTTTGAGCACCAGGGACCGGTTCCATGGAGAGAGGTTTTTCTGCAGACTGGAGGGTGTGTGGTTTTGTATGCTGCCTATATCCCATAGATGGAGCTTTGCTTGTCTGTGCGGACCGGTTGCTGGCATGCCACAGCCCACTACTGGTCCAGGGACCGGGTGTTGAGAACCCCTGCTCTAATGTGTCATGGAGGGAAGTGTGTAGTGGGGTGCCTCAGGGCTCTGTTCTGGGCCCAGTGCTCTTCAACATCTTCATCAATGATTTGGACGAGGGGATAGATGGGGAACTCATCAAATTTGCGGATGACACCAAGCTGGCAGGAATAGCCAACACTCCAGAAGACAGGCTTAAGATACAGGAGGACCTGGACAGACTTGAACACTGGGCGCTATCTAACAAAATGAAATTCAATGNTATGGTTATATCTCCACTGTACCCAATGCAATAAACCATGTAATAGTCACTAAATGAACTGTTGTAAGTTGAGGACTACCTGTATAATTGACTGGGTTCACGTATCACAGCAAACTATTGCTTATTTAATCATAATGTGTTGAATATGTTGTAATTGTTATATGGTTATATCTCCACTGTACCCAATGTAATAAACCGCATAATTCAAATGCTGGGCTTATAGAACAGGGCTTTTCAACCTTTTCACCCATTGTACCACTTTTAGGATATGGCAGTATCCGAGTACCACCAGTCGCCTAGCAAGGTGTCAAAAACTTGATGACCCCCCCCCAAAAAGGAAAAAAGTGATAAAGTACAGCCTTGACTTACAACAGTTCGCTTAGTGACTGTTCGAAGTTACAATGGCACTGAAAAAAGTGCCCCCCAAGCCACAGCCGAGCAAGACACCTGCCTGCCCACCCAGTGGCGCTCTTTCTCCTGTCCAAGGTTTTCATTGTTGTGAGCATTTCTGTTGAGGATTGGCAGCGGGGGTGGGGTGGGGGTGTTTGGTTTATATTCCCCCCGTCTGCTGGGTGGTTGCAGCAGGTTTCGGTCACTTCACATGACCCTGGGACACTGTGACCGTCATAAATATGAATCAGTTGCCAAGCAGCTGAATGTAAATCACAAAACCCTGGAGAGGCTGCAACATTCCAGCTGATTGGTTCTTATTCTGGGCTCAGCAAAAGAGCCAGGATCAGCGCCGAGTTCCAGCTGGATCCTGGCGCTGATCCTGGCGCTTCCACTGAGCCCTGACAGCCCTGCAGCTCCAGCCATCTCTCGCTCAGGCTTGTGCGTTGCTGCCATCGGTTCAGCTCATTCCCCTCCCCCGCTACCACTTTTCTAGGATGGTTGCGTACCACCTGCCAGGTGCCAATGTACCACAGGTGGTACCTGTACCACTGGTTGAAAAGCCCTGTTATAGAACATATGTCCTGGCAACACTAGTTTGTGACAGTCAAGGGAACTTTGCTCTTTTGCATTCAAGAAATACAGCTTGGAAAGTGGAAATGTTATCCTTCAGTACATGTGGCATGCATGTTTAAGTTAAGAATGATATAAGAAATTTAGCTGCCTTTATTTCTCCAAGGAGTTGGAGAAGGAAAACCAAATTTTAAAATGGCAAGACATACTTTTTAACCTGTCTTTATTGCATCTTGTTTCAGTATAGAAAATAAACCTGTACTTCTCAAGTAATAGGATTTTATTGCTGCTGTGGTGGTTGTAGTTGTTTTTCCAATGATGCACTGAACTATAAAAAGAAATGGAAACTTCAAGTGTTTTATGGTTTGGGCAGCAGGTAGATAAAAAATAAATCCCGAGTCTTTGTTCTCTGTTTTATCTTTTGGCTTTATTTCCAACCAAATTTGTAAGCCATTCTATTCCTTCTGAAGTTCATCCTTCTAAGATACATCTAAGCAAAGAAATGCCCCAACTTAGCTTCCTGAAGCTTCAATTGGAATTCCATAACTTGAAGTTTTAACATAACTATAGGATAAGAAGACTGGTTCCTATCTTTTTTTTTTAATGGGTAGACACATTTGAAATTTTGAGAACACATGGAAACCATTATGAAACCAGTCTCACAAAATGATTTCTATATAACCATGGCCAAACATTCAACAACACTAATAAGTTTCAACTAGCTACTCATTCTACCCTTCCAGGATGTCTCTTGGGGGTATGTAAATTTATCAAAATCATATTTCAATTTCCAATGTGTTTTGAATTTTCTATGAACAAGTCAACTTTATTTAAATTTGCGATTAGAATTCTGATTCGACGTTTTGATTCATTCAGTGGCATGTTGATACAATTTGCCACTGAATCCTTGAATGGAAGTTTCACACAGCCCTATTATTTTTCATCCTAATTATTATTTTTTATGGGCCCACTACCCTGGATACTCAGTTTTACTTAAGTGAGATGGGCAGTGTTGAAATTTGATTAAATAAATAAATAAGTCTAGCATTTTTATTTTCTGAGAATGCCTTTGGAATTGGTGTGAGATCCCAAAACATTATGGGAATAAATTGAATTGAAATTAATGTATTGCTTTATAATGTGTTAGGGCACTGGTTCTCAACCTTTTTAATGCCGCGACCCCAACCGGTCGTAAGTCGAGGACTAAACCGGTCGTAAGTCGAGGACTAAACCGGTCGTAAGTCGAGGACTACCCAACCGGTCGTAAGTTGAGGACATTCGCTGCCCGGGAGCGCCGTGCATGCGTGGTTTTGCCCTCTGCGCCGGCCGAGGTGTAACTGGCAAGCGGCAGAGACAGAGCAGGCTGACCACCAGCTGGCCCAGCCCAAGGGAGGTAAAGCACCCGCCGGAAAAGGGGAAAAAAATGGACAAAAAAATGGCGGACAAAAAAAATGGCGGACAGCCTTGCTTGGCAATCCCTGTGAAATGGTCGATCGACCCCAAATGGGGTCCCGACCCACAGGTTGAGAACCACTGTGTTAGGGCATTGAGATGACTCAGGGGTTAAAATGCTGTCAGCTGACAGCTCAAGTTCGAGACCCAAGCGCTGCATGATGGGGTGAGCTCCCGTCCTCATCTCTTTTCTGCTCTTCATTTGGTCTTTCTTATAGTCCAGTTTGATATCTCTGGTATTCGGTATCTGGTATTCACTGCATCTTTTTCACTGTCTTTCAGAAATTTTTCAAATGCCTTTTTTCTTCATGTGTTTTGCAATGTTCAATACATACCTATGTTCCCTGATAAACTGAGTTTGTCAACATCACTGCGAGGACGAAGGGCATGATTTATTGCCATTACTTTTCTAGTTTTCCTATCCATAGCTTCTATTTTGGCTTGAGGTCAGTCCACTATTCTAGCTGTGCATCTAACAATTGGAATTGCCCAGGTGTTAATTGCCTTGATAAGGCAAAATCTTAATGTATTCACTATTCATTTTCTTCTTGACTTTAATGTTTTTGATGTTGTCAGGCTGAAGGATGACCAGGTATTTGTAGTGATAATCTTCATTCAGACTCTTGATGTTATTTCCATAAGGCTTCTTGATTCCTTCAATTTTCACTATTTTTCCCTTGTCGATGTTAAATATGACACATTTGTCCAGTCCAATATCTTGGCTACATATTCGGACAGTGTTAAGCTGCAATTCCATTTTAGATGGTGTTCTTTTTTTCATACAGCTTCAGATCGGCCATGTAAAGGAAACAGGATAGCCTGGCAGATGTTATGTTTGATAGCCATGGCCTGACGTGTTCAATATTGTTGACAGGAATCGGTGCAATGACAAGCAGTAATGATGAAAGTGAGTCTCTTTGAAAGATTGTTCTCTTGATATTAACCTCTTCCAGTCTATCACCATTGACTTACAACCATGTCTTCCATTGTGCCATCGATCTTTGCACAAAGCTTCTGATGTTTTTACTGACTGCTGTTATTGCTAGATACTTGATTATTCAATCATCTGGCAGGGACTCAAATGCCTCCTTGTAATCAATCCATGCTACGTTCAATTTGGTCTTCGTTCTCTTGCAGTTTTCCAGAATCATTGTGTCAATTAGAAGTTGATGTTTTCATCCTTGGCTGTTTGAGTGGTTTCCTTTCTGCTCAGATGGAAAGAACTTGTTTTTAACTAGATGCTGTTGGGCTGCATCAGCTACCACACCAGTTAGTAACTTGAAAGTTGTTGGTAAGCAGGCAATTGGCCTAGGTTGCCTGGTGCTGGCCTTTTTGTGAATCTTCATTATCAGGTAGGTTTTGCCAGATGTTAGCCACTCTTCAGCTTCACCTCCTTGCAGTATGTTGTTACACTGTTTGGCAAAAAGTGGGTGCAGAGCAATTAGATGTTTCAACCAAAAAACCCCATGCAGTTCATCTTTACCTGGTGCTGACCAATTCTTGATCTTTCTTGCCCTTTTCTCCACCATTTCTGATGTTATTACAAGTTCTTTCATTTCAGCTTCTGGGTTTTTTCCCCCCTCCTTTCCACCTTCTTTATACAAGCTGCGATTTTGTTGTACTTCTTTGGGTCATCCCACAGCTGTGTGCAGAACCGCACTATTTCTTCTTCACCTGTTGTTGGCTGGTCCATTGCAGTTTTTCTGCTGATGGATTGATTAATAGAAACATTTCTTATTTCTTAAAATGAAAATTCTACCTAAAGTGTGGAATTCGAGCTTCGTATCTGCTGATTTTCTTGGTTATGACTGTTATTTGCTGCTTTATTATTTCTAGTGCTTGCTTGATCTTCCTTGTCTCTAGATATTTCTTTTTTTGTTTTTGTTTGTAATTATCATTGTTAAATTTCAACATCAAACATTAAAATACAAACTAATATCAGGGTATTCTTTTGTCTTCTTGTTCTTCATCTCCTTTTCTTTCATCTCTTCTAGCTTCCTTGAATCTGATCTTGATATGCTGATTTTATTTTCCAACCAAATTTTCCATTTTAGTGATGTTTGGGGTTTTTTCTCATATTTGCATCAAAGATCTTCTGTTTTAACTATAGCTGTACAGTTAGTTTGTTTCTTGGAGTGAGTTGCTGTTTACCTTTGATATTACAGTATTAATATCTTTCTTTCTGTTACAAGCTTCAACGTAAGCAATCTTATTATGTTGTTTTTGTGCCGTTCTAGATGATCAGTTTTTCTTCATTTCTGTTCCTCTTGTTTTGCAGTTAGAGAACTTTGTAGAGAAGTCCTTTAATTGCAAAACAGGAAAAGGTAGAGGAGAGGGTGCCTGGTTTGGGAATGAAAACAGTTCACTCTGGTTTCCTCTACTACCAATTTCCCC
This sequence comes from Protobothrops mucrosquamatus, assembly GCF_001527695.2. NCBI lineage: Eukaryota > Metazoa > Chordata > Lepidosauria > Squamata > Viperidae > Protobothrops > Protobothrops mucrosquamatus. The sequence goes on from NW_015389332.1 coordinate 10,743, forward strand.
TGTTTATATCTTCTGTCTGAGCTACTTTGGGAAGGCTTTTGATTCTTTGCCCTGGATACACCTTTGCAGTTCTTCCATTTTTATTTTTGTGAATACTTTGTGTGGTATTATAAATCAATACTGAACTTTTAGTTTCTATTCTGCTATTTCTGTTTCTGGATATTATTTTTCTTATTGTGTTTGATTTGTTTATAGCAAACCATAATTTCTTTGTTTTCAGTATATTTGTGACAGGTAAGCAACTTTTCTTCTAGTAGTCCTGCAGTTGCTAGACCTGGTTGGTCAGCCGACAGTTCTTAGTATTATGATTCGTTGTACAGTCAGCCAAATGTTTAGATTGGAGTTGGCATTTTTAGCCATTTATCAAGTCCTTCCCAGGAGCCTGCAATAGGGGATGTTTTTGTTTGATGGTAGTATTCAAGTGGTGTTCCAGTTGTTTTGGGATTGAACCTAAGGTGTCTTACTATATTGCACCCAAGGTGCCTGTTGTGCTTATTATTCTAGTTCATTGCACAGTCAGCCAAATATTTAGATTTAGCATCTGTTCCTTTTTGTAATCTTTTCACAACAATATGAAGTCACAGCTGCCTGTTCTTTAGCTGTTGTTGTCCTTCCAACGCATTGAGTTCTTCCAAGAACATAGGATGCCATAATGTATCAGAATAGTGCATGTGTGTGGATCCAAGCAGTGTGGCCTTTTGTGATTGATAGATGGACAATTTTGTCAATGTGCAGATTTTTTTTAAGTAGAGTGGTCTGTTGGTACTCAACTGCTTTGAAACTCATCAAATTTGGTACTCGACACATTTTGATGTGAAAATTTTGTTCTAGTACTCATCATTCTTTTGGTACTCAATGCAAAAGCTAGAATTTGTTGGTGTCCGCTGCATTGTGACTCACTACTATCCCTTATGGGAAAAATTTGTTTGGTACTTATCATTTTTGGTACTCATCCGCACCTCCCGGAACCAATTAACAATGAGTACTGAGATACCACTGTACTGTGCAAGACATTTGGGTATGGCATCCAATCTCCTGATAACCACTGGGACTTCCACAGCCGGTTTATTCTCTAATGCAGAGGTCCCCAATCTTTTGGGCACCAGGGACCGGTTCCATGGAGAGAGGTTTTTCTGCAGACTGGAGGGTGTGTGGTTTTGTATGCTGTCTACATCCCATAGATTTGGGATGTAGGCAGCATATGTAGATTTGCTTGTCTGTGCGGACCGGTTGCTGGCATGCCACAGCCCGCTACCGGTCCAGAGACCGGGGGTTAGGGACCCCTGTCTAATTTGTCAATTTCGGGTTTCAGATCTTATTATTATTTAAACTCAGATGCCACTCAACTCTCAATAACTGTGAACAGCTGACAACAATCAAATAAATTACAATAACAGCAATAAAACATTAAAAATAAAGATCAACATTGATAAATACAATGAAGTGAGGTCTGGTAAGAAGTCACTATTTAGCTCTTCACAACTTAGCTTCCACTCTAGACTATGGGAAAGTAATGAACTGGTGTTTGGAGACCACTTGGATCTAGCTGGGACAAAACAGGCTGAAGGTAAACAGAAACAAGAACAGAGTTAAACTTTGCTCAGAAACAATCTTTGCTAAATCTGGTGATAATTCTTAAATGGCTGATAGTTGCCCTGAAACAGAAGATTTGTAATTTGGGAATCCTGGAATTATAGCTATTACTAAATAGACATAGGGCCTTTGACCAGTTTCAGATAATACAATGAATTAAAGGGAGAGAAGGAAAAATAAGTAAGAGTCTTATGTGGATGGTTTTATGGAAATGGCTTTAGAATGATATACATTATATCATTTAGTCTAGCACAGGGGTAGGCAACCTTGGCTCTTTTATGACTCGTGGACTTCAACTCCCAGAATTCCTGAGCCAGCTATGCTGGCTCAGGAATTCTGGGAGTTGAAGTCCACGAGTCATAAAAGAGCCAAGGTTGCCTACCCCTGGTCTAGCATTACTGTATCATTTAACATTAATTTCAATTTAAGATTATTTGATGCACAATGAAGTAACAGAGATGTGAAATAGAAGTCAGTGGTATATATTACTATGGCAAACTGAATCATGCTATATAAAAATAATTGTACAAACAAATGGAAAAGCTGCTAGGATTCAAAAGTTATGGAGCAGCTGAATTTGAAAATGGTAATAAAAAGATCTGTTCAAGTCCCGTGTTTTTCTGCACAGAAATCATGAAGGAGAAATATAAGTTAGCGCTTGATTTGAAGCTTGTTTATCTCAGTCTGACATCTGAAGCTGCTGGCAGATCCAGTCTGCTTATAGACATTTTCAGACCTTAGCAAAATGTCAAAATGTTGCCCTTCTTGACATACAGAGAGAGATTGGAAGCAGAAAAAAAGAGTCTGGTCACATTGTTCCTTGATAAAAGGAACTGTGCCCAGCCAGGCATAGGTAATGCAGAAAAGATTCATGGTTAACCTAGCACAGGGAGACAGTTAAATTAATAACAGGAAGGGATATAACTTCAGGATGATTAACTCTTAGGACCAAAGTACCTTGTCACAAACTGAAGCCTTTGAGACAGGTTTGATTACAGTTTCCGTCACCTTCCAGGCTTCAGTAAAACTAGAGGGCAACAATTTGGGCAGGGTGAAATATCTCTAGGGCAAAGGGGGAAAAAAGGCAGGTGCTTTATGTATTTCACATGCAGGCATATATACATACAGGCACAAGTCTCTTCAAATGTGATATGTTCAAAGGATGCATTGGAATTGTGTTTTGAATATGTCCATTTTTTTAGAGATTTGGACTAGGTCAGTGATGGCGAACCTTTTAGAGACCGAGTGCCCAAACTGTAACCCAAAACCCACTTATTTATCACCGGGTGCCAGGTGGGCGTGGCCCACTGGATGGGCGTGGCTGTGGCGATCATGGCAGATTGGGTGGGTGTGGCCAAGGTGGGCGTGATCACCTCAATGTTGCTTGTGGGGAGGGACGCCTGTGGGGGCCGGGCAGTGTTAGGGGAGATCCAGGGGGTCTCTGGCAGGTGGGGCGGTGGGCAGGAGGCTCGTCCTGTGGGGTGAGGCGAGGCAGGGCGGGGGTGTCATTGTCACAGGGCAAGGTGAGATAGGGGCTGGGGTGGCTGCTGCCTGACGCCATCGGCCCCCGCACACAGAGGCCAGCAAGCGCATGGGTGCTGGGATGCATCCAGCCATGTGGGACCTCGGCGAGTTAGTGGGCAGCTGGTTGAAGAAGGACGGTTGCCATCTCCAGGGCGTGGCGCGTGTGCCCACAGAGAGGGCTCTGAGTGCCGCCTCTGGCACACGTGCCATAGGTTCTCCACCACTGGACTAGGTAAATGTGCAAATTGATAGTCATGATTTGTTACCTGGTTTCCTGAACGATTTCAGTCTCATTATGTGGGCCAGCCAGGAGTGTGGTATCCAAACACAGGCACTCCTTGAGTTATAACCACAATTGAGCCCAAAATGTATGTTGCTAAGTGAAACATTTGTTAAGTGGGTTTACTCCGTTTTACGACTTTTCTTGCCCCAGTTGCTAAGTGAGTTATTGCATTTGTTAAGTTAGTAACATGGTTGTGAAGAGAATCTGGATTCCCCATTGACTTTGCTTGTCAGAAGTTTGCAAAAGCTGATCACATGACCCCAGGATACTGCAACCGTCATAAGTATGAACCACTTGCCAAGTATCTGAATTTTTATCATATGACCAGGGGGGATGGTACAAGGGTCATAAGTGTGAAAACGGTCATAAATCATAAGTGATTAGGGGACTGGAGGCTAAAACATATGAGGAACGATTACTGGAATTGGGTATGTCTAGTTTAATGAAGAGAAGGACGAGGGGGGACATGATAGCAGTGTTCCAATATCTCAGGGGCTGCCACAAGGAAGAGGGAGTCAAGCTATTCTCCAAAGCACCTGAAGGCAGGACAAGAAGCAACGGATGGAAACTAATCAAGGAGAGAAGCAACCTAGAACTGAGGAGAAACTTCCTGACAGTTAGAACAATTAACCAGTGGAACAACCTGCCTCCAGAATGAATGCTCCAACACTGGAAGTTTTTAAGAAGAGACTGGACAGCCATCTGTCCAAAATGGTGTAGGGTTTCCTGCCTAAGCAGGGGGTTGGACTCGATGACCTCCAAGGTCCCTTCCAACTTTATTATTATTATTACTTTTTTCAATGCCATTGTAACTTTGAACGGTCACTAAATGAACTGATGTAAGTCGAGGATTTTCTGTATTGCAGTTGAAATGAACATACTAACCATAAAATTTTGTCTATTTAACAAAAAAATCTGAAGGGAAAAGAGTGATACCTTATTCCAAAAGGTATCATATTTTAGTGTTTTAATACCATTACAATTACAGTAATTGTAAGTAATTGTAATGGTATTACACCACTAATGAATAACTCTCCCTGTTTCCTATTCAGTATTTTAAAGATAAGATTATAAGTTTAAGGGGTCTTCAGACAAAACTGCTTTTCAGTGATGCAGCTGAGCTGAGTGTGTAACTGAAACAGCCATTATTATTATTATTATTATTATTATTATTATTATTATTATTATTATTATTATTATTATTATTTTATTTTTTTTTATTGAATTTATATACCGCCCTATCTCCCTTACGGGACTCAGGGCGGTGAACAGGCGATAATAAAAACCACGATAAATATACACAAGTTTCTGTTCTAAAATCAAATTAAATAACAGGCCTGCTCTAAAAGTACCCCATACAAAACCACCACTAAAACATAATCAAACTACGCCAGGCCGGCCGCATGGAATAGATGGGCCTTCAGGGCACGGCGAAAAAGGCGCAGGTCCGCAACTGTACGTAGGTCGGGGGGTAGGTCATTCCAGAGGGCAGGAGCTGCCACAGAGAAGGCTCTCCCCCTGGGGGTCGCCAGCCGGCATTGTCTGGCCGATGGCACCCTAAGGAGGCCCTCTCTGTGGGAGCGGACTGGTCGAAGGGAGGTGTTTGTCCCAGTCTGTTTTGTCAATGCACTGATTCCATCCAATAGATAATTCTGCCTTTATCTATACATCATATACTTCGCAGCCATAGAGAATACAGAAAAAACTAAATCTAGTGCATGTCATTGATTTCAGTAAATTTACCTTCATCAGCTGACTCTAGGTTGGAGCTAGCATGCATCCAGTTACCCATTGCAGGATAAAAACATCCAGAAAAGAATATGTCTCCATATCCTGCTTGTGGGCAGTTCAAAAATATTTTGTTTGACTGTGAGGGGAAAAAAAGGCTGCACTAAAATGAATTGTTTTAGGAGGACCGGGGCTTATGTACACAAAACCAAATTCAGCTGACCACACATATTGTGATCTGCCAGAGGTTTGCCTCTTTTCACAATTTTTGCAGTGCAGATAGGTACAAATATTGTGTAATATCTAATGACCTGTGTGCATTTTCAACTTGGAGGGAGAACTGTGTTTTTATTTGTGAAATAGATTAAATATTCTCTTCTCTTCAGCTTAAATCTAACATCATCAAACTATATCTGAGTTAGAAAATAATGCAGTACAACAGGGTGCTCATTAGTTCTTGTTTAATTGGCCTGAGAATTTTTTTACCCTTTAATTAAGGAATTTAATGAGTTTCAGCAATAGGATAATTAAGTCATCTTAGGTAGTGAGCAGTACCCAAGAACTGATAACAGCAAAGCAAATAAAATTTCAAAGACAGTATTGTTAATTGCATTGCTTTATTCAGTAACATTGGTTAGCAATGTCTGGCCTATATTTTCCATAATTGGTTCCCTTTCCTCTGGCTTCTAGGTTTTTTTTTTTTTAATTGTATAAATGAATCAGGCGTATTAAAAAATGTTATCAAGGGACAAATAATCCAGTAATCCAACCAACTATATCATATGCAATGGGAATGCCAAAAGGAAAGCTTACAGTATTATTTCCAAGAAACGTTAGATATATCCTCATTTTTCATTTTAAATTCTTTTTTTCCTTCTAGTGCAGCGGTTCTCAACCTATGGGTCGCGACCCCATTTGGGGTCGATTGACCATTTCACGGGGTTGCCAAGCAAGGCTGTCTGCCATTTTTTTTGTCCGCCATTTTTTTCCCCTTTTCCGGCGGGTGCCTTACCTCCCTTGGGCTGGGCCAGCTGGTGGAACCATGCATGCGCGGCGCTCCTGGGCAGGGAAAGTCCTCGACTTACAACCGGTTGGGTAGTCCTTGACTTACGACCGGTTTAGTCCTCGACTTACGACCGGTTTAGTCCTTGACTTACGACCGGTTTAGTCCTCGACTTACGACCGGTTGGGGGTCGCGGCATTAAAAAGGTTGAGAACCACTGTTCTAGTGGATCTGGATAAGTAAGAACTGACTTTGACTCAATCTCATCTAGACTGAGTACTAGTTTGTGAAATTAAAGAGTTTTCATCAGGTCTTCTGATTGCTAATTGATGTTAATGGATACGTTCTACTAGTCTTTTGCCTGTTTGTCCTTCATAGTGGCTGCTGCAGTCTTTTACACTGTATGTAAAGGGGTCCCCAACCCCCGGTCCATAGACCAGTACCGGGCTGCGGCATGCCAGCAACTGGTTTGCACAAGCAAGGAAAGCCCCATCCACAGGATGCAGGCAGCACACAAAACCATGCCCTCTCCGGTCCACGGAAAAACCTCCCTCTACGTAACCGGTCCCTGGTGCCCCAAAGGTTGGGGACCTCTGTCATAAACGATTCCTGTTTTTTCTTCTGGAGCTATGGGTTTTTTGTTTTACTTAGGATGTTTTGGATGATTGATTTCATGTGCTTATAATAATCTGTTGATAGTTTCTGAGATGTATGGCATTTTATTATTTGAGTTGGTTGTGCTTTATTGGTTTAAGTAACCAGGCACTTATGATGAAGTTGCATGGATATCCGTTTTGTTGGAAGATGTTGTATAAATGATCTGTTTCCTTTTTCTGCTGTTTCTGCAGTGTGTTTTGTGTTTATCTAAATAGAATTTTATATAGCTTCTCTTGTGTGAGAGGTTGGGTTATACTTTGGTAATAGAGCATTGATTGGTGTGAGTGGTTTTTCGGTACGCTTGTGTTTCTAGTTTGCCATTGTAGTCTCTGCTGATCAGGATATCTAGGAAGAATAGTGAGTTGTTTTTGTTCTGTCCCCCGTCCGACCCACA